>NW_004949095.1:12750449-12752969 GCF_000317375.1 Microtus ochrogaster
ACACACACACACACACACACAGAGAGAGAGAGAGAGAGAGAGAGAGAGAGAGAGAGAGAGAGAAAGAGAAAGAGAGAGAGAGAGTCTTAAAATTAAAAGGTTTATTCATTTTTATTTTGTAAGTATTGATGTTTTGTCTGCATGTAAGTCTATGTATCATGAACAGGGCCTGTGGAAGCCAGAAGGAGGCAGCCTATCCCCTGGAACTGGAATAAGCCAGTTATTAGCCATGTGGGTGCTGGGCATAGAAGACAGGTCCTCTGGAAGAGCTGCCAATGATCTTTACCACCGAGCCATCCCCCTGCCCCCTAATATTAATTTTAACTGGGAGAAAACTCGGCTGAAATTTTTTTAATCCTTTTTATAATTTGGAGACTGTTTTTGTAAACTTGTTGAGAATCATAAAGGACCTTAATCCTTCAGTCTAACAAATCATAACCTGGCTTGCCAATGACTGATCACTGCTATTCTCTCCTCGGTGCCAGGAAAATGTGCATCTGGGCTCAGATGTACAAATAACTGCCCCTTAGAGCCACCGTGATTCCAACACTCCAAGGGACGAGAGGCCAAAGCAGCAACCTTGGGTTGAAACAGCAATTAGCACAAAGAGAACAGGCATCTTAAGCAATGCATGTTTATCTGATCAAGCAACAACAGCCAAAAGAAAATCTTATTCAAAAATAGAGGATGCAGTTCACAGCCCCCTCCCCCCCACTCCGCCTCCCAGTCTGGCCTCTAACTCCTTTCATTTCATAGGCTTAACACTTCATAGTATTCATCTGAAAAGATCTGTGCTAAAAAGTCATCAATATGGGAGAAATGCGAGACACCATGCTAAATTAATGTCCATGTGTACATGTTTCTTGTACAAGAGCCACGCATAAATATGCTTTCAGGAATGTTAGAAAACAGAACTTTTAAAAGACTTGTTTCTATGGCCAAATGCAGTATTTGAGCAATTTTTATTATGACCCATCACCATGTTCATGAAAGTGTCCATATGGTTTACTATACTTAACTCATCTTTTTTGAGGAGCGTCCAAGAAAACTGGTTTAATTTGCTTCATAATCACACCCTATTTAGGCCCCTCAAAGCACGTCACCCCACTTGGTCATTTTCCTCATTCACCAGGCATGCTTCTAAATGATGGTGACAGCTGTTAACACACAAATCCACTCTCAGAGTGAATCTGTGCACCACTGAGCAGATACCAAATAATGTGCTAAGGGCCCCGTGCAGCACACAAAGAGCACTTCCCAAAATACTTTTGGCCCAAGAAGCAACACCATCATTGGGATAAATATGCTCTGTCTTAAGGCAATTCTTTCCCCCACACATACATGGGGAACAATTTTCTTCAAACATGCTAAGTTTGCATTTAGAAAAGGTGCTGTCAAACTGGTATGGAATCATTTAGAACCTTAAAAGAAAGACAAATTTGCAGATACCATGAGCTCTCAGTTTCAGAGTGTCTGATGAGCCTGCAATGGAGTTTCTAGACCTGTGAGTTTTAACAAGCTCCCGCAAGGGATCCTTGTATGGTGACTGCCAGTCTGCTGCCCACAGGGCACTGAACTTGGCAGTATCATTCATTACCATGCGCTATGTGACCAGGAATGTAACTTTCTAATGTATGTTTTCTTTTCTTAAACCACTTTGATATAGCTTATGATTGTGTTTGGGAACTAAATTATCTTCAGTTTCAACTCAACTATAGAAGTCAAACATTTCTGTATGACTTTCAGCGAGTAATTCCTCTAGAATTACAAATAAACCCCTCAGATCCAGAGTTGAAATGTCTCCATATGTCCAGGACTTTGGGCTGATAGCTCCGTCCCTGTTTGATGTTTTTTGGGAAGGAAGCATGATTCTGTGGAGGGAGGGGAGTAAATATGAAGAGCTCCTAGCTTGGGAAGTCCTTCTGTTCTAGACAGGAGATGAAAAGTATGTAAGAAAACCAATAAGCCTTACCAGAGCATAAAATAATATCACTTCTTTGCATTTGTAAGTATGTGCTGTGTGTGTGTGTGTGCGCGTGTGCATGCGTGTGTGTGTGTGTGTGTGTGTGTGTAATAGCTGTGTAAATATATGTCTGCACACATGCTTGCAGAGGTTAAGGGAGGAAGTCAGGTCCTGGTCAGGTGCCTTAGAATATCATTGTCCACCTTAATTTCTGAAGGTCAAGTGTCTTACTGAATTCACTGTATCAGATTTGGCTAGGCTGGCTGTCTAGGGTCTACTTGTCTTTGCCCCTCGGCACTGGCGTTATGATATATGCAGGCATACCTGACTTTTTTCTACATGGTGATGGTGATAAGTATTGGATTCCCGGTTATTGGGGGTTTCCTCCGCCAATGCCATCAGCCAAATCAGACTGAATTAATAAGTACAAATTTAACAGACAGAGCAAAGCAACTCCCGGGTGACTCTCAGAAAGGGAGAAGAGAAATCGTGTAGCAGGCCTGGCAAACAAATCTTTTTTTTTTTTTAATTTATTTATTTATTGAGGATTTCTGCCT
>NW_004949095.1:12753310-12770641 GCF_000317375.1 Microtus ochrogaster
GTCTCAGAATGTGGGTGTACCCCTCGCGGTCCTGAGTTCCTTGCTCGTGCTCCCCCTCCTTCTGCTCCTGATTTGGACCTTGAGATTTCTGTCCGGTCACTCATATTTGGTTTCTGGCAAACAAATCTTAAATACCGTGTAGGCGTGGTCTTGAGCAGCTCTGGGAGGAGCTGACTCTTGGTGTGCTCTCTGAAAGTGAGGTTTGGGGTGCAAGGAGTGAGACCTGAACAGAGAGTCCCAGCAGCTGGGTGCTGGGGATTGACACTTCCATCCTCATGTTTACACAGCAAGTGCTCTTGGCTCTGAACTGTGGCCTCCACACTACAATGGCATTTTTTTTTTTTTTAAGGGTATTGGCGCCTCCCGAGAAGTGTTCTGTTTTGTTGTTTTCTAGCTCTTTGTCCCCGGAGGTGATGATAGTTGTTGCGAATAAAACTCAGGCCACACATTTTGGAAATACTGGACTAACCTTAGTTTGTTTTGAGACATCTGTGCTGGTGGTCAGTGTAGAGCCTTGGCTTGCAAACCAAGCACTCTACTAAGGTGCTACCGTCCAGCCCTTCCTCAGAATTCTTAACATGGTGATTAGCTCCTCACCCTGAGTTTATAGATCTCATAGATTTTAGAGGCCTTGAAAATCTTCATCACAGGAGGGTGCAGGGAAGGGGATAGGAAACAAAACAAAAATCCCTAGCTTCCTCAGTGGGGGTTAGGAAATTAGGGCTGTTGTTTTGCTTCAACAGTTAAATGGCCTCTCTCTCTCTCTCTCTCTCTCTCTCTCTCTCTCTCTCTCTCTCTCTCTCTCTCTCAAAGCCAAGTCAAGAAAATACATACTTTCAAACCAGGAGGTGGTGGCACACACCTTTAATCCCAGGACTCTGGAGCCAGAGGCAGGTGGATCTCTTTGAGTTCAAGGCCAGCTTGGTCTACAAGAGCTAGTTCCAGGGCAGGCTCCAAAGCTACAGAAAAATCCTGTCTCGAAAAAAGAAAGAAAAGAAAAGAAAGGAAAAGAAAAGAAAAGAAAGGAAAAGAAAAGAAAAAGAAAAAACAGAAAATACCACTTTTTCTGTGACAGTCCAGAGGTCTCTAGGAAAAATGAAGACCTTTTCTATGCTTTAGTCCGTATCACAGGGGCGTGATCTTCCACATTGTGGACTTTGACATGAGCATTACCAGTCACGAAGGGAAGGGGCAGATAAAGATGTCAATGCCCCAGATTAGAGGTGGCAGTACAGACAAATGGTCATTTGGCCTCTAAGAGTATAAAGCCTGGATCTGAGGATGCTGTCTGTAAACCTAGCCTTTGCCTGATTACCTGTGAAACCCTGGACAGTTTTACTTCCTGAATCTACTTTTGTAACCTGTTCCTATTAGTGCGCAATCTACATCACTGACACAAGAGTGAGATCAGGCCTAGAGCACTTACCACAGTTCTGGCTCCAGCTAAGGTTGCTGTTAAGATTTTAGTTTTCTCTTCTGGCAACAGATGTTTGTAGCTGCTTCAATGGTTTGACCCTACATCTCTAATAAGTTGCCAAAAGAGAATTTTCCATCTCTGCCCCTTTGAACCACACCCTGCTTTAATCATGAACCAGATTTCAACACCACCTCTGAAAGGTCACCACCCACCACAGATTTCTCCCTGTAGTTTTAAATTTCATTGCATTAAAAGCAATCCATCAGGCAAACGGATACTTAGTGCCTCCTACTAAGATATTATACTGTTATAGGATCTCACTTTAATCATAAAGAGGAAAGATGTGATTGAGAAATCGAGGGAGTGAGGACATTTATAACATCCTCAATAACTTCAAGACAGCATTCCACACGTTCTGCAAGGGAAGAAAAACTCACACTTCATAAAGCCATCTCTCCAGAGACTACACAATATCACCAAAATCTCAGTGTTACGCAAGCCCTCCATCTCTCCAGAGACTACAATATCACCAATATGTCCTTATCACCCAAGATCTCCATTTGTCCAGAGACTCCAATATCACCAAAATGTCAGTGTTACCCGAGGCCTCCAAGTACGCTTGCCTCCCTAACCTAGCCCATCCTGCCTCTTCCCCTCACCTGTTTCTCTTACAAATTGCTTTCAATGATGAAATGTTGTAGCCTTAAAGTTCTTATTCTGACACTTAATGATATTATTTTATTCCATTTCAGTTTTGCTTGTGAAACACACCACACCCAGTCTATAATATAATTAACCCAGAACACTGGAAACTAATTTTGGATGGGTCTTGTAGACTTAGTTATTTACCAGCTATGTGTTTCTTGTGCAATGATGGAAAACTAAATTCATATTAAATTAGGGAGGATGAGGCGCAAAGAAGGAAAGGCAGGCAAGCTGGAGAGCTGGGGGATAGTTCAGTTGGTAAAGCGCTTGATTTGCAAGCATGAGGACCAAAACTCAGTCTCGAGAACTTGGGTTTAAATAAATAAACAACCAATAACAACAACAAACTGAACTTGTAATTCCAGTCTGGTGGAGATGGAGATGGTCACATCTTTTGACCTTGGTAGCCAGCTAGCTTCTAGCCTAATTGTTGAGCCCAGATCAGTGAGTGAGAGACCCTCTTTCAGAAAAACAAGGTAGATAAATCCTGAGGAATGTACCTAAAGCTATCCTGTGCCCTCCAAATTCACACAACCACACACACACACACACACACACACACACACACACACACACACACACAAATGAAAACACAATATGTCGAAACTTCTGGAATATAATGTGGGCAGTTCTAATAAGCAAGTTCATAACTCTAAATGCCTTCATTCAAATATCAGAGAAAATCAAATAAATAAACACCTCAATATTCTAAAAAATGTGAACAAACCAAATTGAGAACAAATGATGGGAATAAATAATTAAGACCAGGACAAAATCGATGAAACAACAACAAAAAAATTCAATACAAATAAACAGTGAAATGAAGAGCTTGTTCATTGAAAGGACAAATATTATGGGTAAACCTTCAGCCACGTAACCAAAAAGAAAGAGAAGTCCTGATGTAATAAAACTGGTGATTTGACTGGACATTATGACAGATATCAAAGAAATTTAGAGATTTATAAATGCATACCTTAAAAACCCATATTGTAGTACATTGAAAAACCTTTAAAAATGAATTTCTAGGTGCATTTGACCCACCAAACTTAAACCTAGATGAAATCAATAATTTAACAGACCTGTAACAAGTAATGAGATTATAGCAATAATAAAAACTCTTATGGTTATAAAAATCCCAGGTCCAGATGAGTTCACTGCAGAATTCTACCAAAGCTTAGGAAAGAATTAAAACTAGTGTTTATCAAATTATTCCATAAAATAGGAAACAGAGAACCACTGCCGGCCACCTTTTACAAAGCTTATATTATTCTAATTCCCAAACTAGGCTGGAATAATAACCCCAAAGGAAAACTATTGACAAGTAAATAAAAGTAGGCTGTGAAGTTCTCAAAAAAATACAAACTGAATATAGGAAAGTGACAAAAATATTATTTACCATGGCCAAATTAGCTTTATTCCATAAAATCAAGGATAGTTCAACCAGTGCAAATCAATAAATGTACTAAATCATATCCAGAAGTCACACAGTCATCTCAATGAACGTAAAAAGCCTTTTGTGACAAAATCTGGAGAATCTAGTTATACAGGAGATACATTTCAAAACAATAAAAGTAGAACATCATAGGATCACAGCAAAAGTCATACCAAATAGAGAAAAACTTGAAGCATTATCTTTAAAATCAGGAACGGGACAAGGATGTCTACTCTTTCTGCTCTTGTTCAACATATAGTGCTTATAAAAGGGAAACTAAAATAGGAAAAGAAGTCAAGGTACCCCTATTTGCAGACGATTTAATTCTAAACATAAAAGACATCACCTGAAAATTCCCACTACTGATAGACACAGTCAGCAAATGGACTCAGGGTATAAATGTAGATACAAAATTATTTTTATATAGCAACACTGAAAACACTGAGAGAAAAATTGGAGGGAAAAATTCCATTTACAATAACCTCAAAGAAAATATAACATCATAGAGTAACCTAATGAAAAAAGTGAGAGACATCCACAATGGAAATTATAAAACTTAAAAACTTTAAAAGGATACTAGAAGATGGAACTACCTCTCATGCTCATCGACTAAAGAATTAACATTTCCTCTAGGTCTTGGAACTGGTGATATAAATGTCTGTTTAGTGCTGAAGCACTCTTAAACCAGTGGGCTGAAGCCAATGTGTGGCTCAGAAGCAAGACAGAGAGATGAGGACAGATCTGAGCTGGAGGCTCCCTCCATACTGAATAGAGGCCATGGTCTCAGAAGATGTTCTGCGAGCTGTTGGGGCAAGGAGACAAGTCATAAATGATCTAACCTAATGGTCCCATCTGCTACAATATTGACCTGCTGGGTAAGTAAGGCCTACTAGTAATGGTATACCTCTTCTGGAGGTAGCCAGCTTCAACCTGATTGGATCTGAGACTCGCTCCACAGGAAGGAATTCATGCCCGACACTGTAAGCACAGGCCCTAAGTACAAGAGGTGAGTACACACTATTGTTGCTTTACTAAATGGACGTGGTGTCAAACCGACATGAGCTGGAAGGAAGTGGGAGTGAAATCCAAGAGGAGATAGGCAAAGGAGTGATCAAAATACTTTGATGAAATTCATGAAATTCTCAAAGTAAAAAGCTATATTTTTTTAAAAAAGGCATCGGAATGAGACCCAGGAACACCTGGTTATAGAAAAACTAAGTGGAGAGTGCACTTGTTTGGAAGATGTTAAGTTTACATTGTGCTTAACATTGTACTACATAACAAAAATTACTGAGAAGCAAAACCCAGGATGAGTTATCTTCCTTGGTGAGTGTGGGTTTATGACCCTGCATGGGGTTCTTCAGGTGCAAAATTCTAAACTGATCATCAGTGCATTTGATTATGACGATGGAGCGGGAGAAAAGGACAATTTTAGGCTTTGGATCGGGACACACTTTTTTTTTTTTTAATTAAGCCTGAATTCGAATACTTGATGATAGGAATTTGGACTGTCTCCAGTTTGGGGAGCTTAAAATAAACTGCTCTAAACAGATGAGTCTCTGGGTGGACTTGCATTTTTATTTCTCTCAAGGAAAGATGAACACTGGGCTTGCTAGGCTGTGGGTGAGTACACGCATGCTTGACTGTGTAAGTTATTTGGCTAACATGCAGGAGTGACTGTGTAACTCTACATCTCGCTGGCAACTTACAAGCCCCACTTGCTTCATTCCCAAACGTGGAAATGTTTATCGTTCTAGTGGATATGTATTTGCATTTTTCCAGTGCCCCATAATCCTAAGTGCTGCTAACTGCTAAATTTGCCATCTGCAAATCTGCTTGATGAAGCGTTTGTTTAAATATTTTGCTAATTCAAAACTGTCATTATCATTGAAAGACAAGTGTTCTTTACATATTTTAGATATGTGTTGTATTATTTATTTGCTTGAAACTATTATTTCCAGTTTATGCCTTTCCCTTTTCTTTAAATATATATTTAAATATATACATATAAATATATATTATATGTGTGTTATATTTGTGTTTCTGTGTATGTGTACATGTGTATTGTGTGGACACACATACTACTGCTCGAATATGGAGGTCAGAGAATAACTTGAGGAGTTGACTCTATCTTTACCATGTGGACACTGGGGACTGAACTCCAGTCATCAGTCTTGGTGACTAGTGCCTTTACCCACTGAGTTGCCTGTCTCCCAATATTGTTTTTTTCGAGACAGGGTTTCTCCGTAGCTTTTTGGTTCCTGTCCTGGAACTAGCTCTTATTGACCAGGCTGGCCTTGAACTCACAGAGATCCGCCCACCTCTGCCACCCGAGTGCTGGGATTAAAGGCGTGCGCCACCACCGCCCGGCACTCTCCCAATATTTTTTAAAAAGACCTTTTTATTAATGATATTTTTAGAGTAAAAGTTTTTAATTAAAGTGAGTTTCAATGTGTTTATTGTGTTTTTAATTAAAATGAGTTCATTGTGTGTTTGTACATGTGTGCACGTGTTTGTTCATTCAAGGGTATCTATGTTTAGTTGTAGGTTCCAAAGAATCTTCTCACCTATTTTTCTAGAAGTGTGTCAGTTTTTATGTGTGCTAGGGTATATGAGACATTTCAATTTAATATTTATATAAAGTAATGGTTATATTTTTGTCTGCTTTTTGCATGGATATATGGTTGTTTCCGTAACATTTGTAGATTAAAGATACATATTCCCTGATTCCATCTTGCGACCATGGACAGCACATACACAACATTAACAACAACAAAGGATGGCCTAGTGTCCGTCTTCTGTTTCTAAACTCCCAACTCTGATTCATTTACATATACATCTATTACTTGATAATGCCATTGTAAGTGTAGCTTTATTAAAAAGTCTTATAAACAGACACTCTAATTCTTGTATTTCTTACTTCTATCAATATACATGCATGTTAGTAGATATTATATAAACAGATAATATACATGCTAATATTCATGTTGTCTATGTATGTGGCTATATTGCTATTTTAAACCCTTTTATTCTACAGTAGGTATTAAATAATATAATTTTACCATAGGCAATTCCATAACTGAGCCCCAAACTGAGGAAAAAAATAACATTTAGTTTGGGTTAATTAATACATACTAAGAGGTCTGTATTTCAAATTTATGCTTTGATAAATTTGTAGTCATATTTATACCAAAACCATCATTACAGCCAAGATAAGGAACATAAATTCCCATTGTCTCCAAGTATTTCTGTATTCTGCTTGTAATCCCTTCCTGGGCCCTTTCTTCTTTTTCTCTGTTCTACTGGGAAATCACTAATCTGCTCTTTGTAGCTAGAAATTGATTTCTTTTCAGTACACAATACCTCACTTTCTTTCATGAAGCATTAAGATTTGTCCATGATTCAGTGTTTATTAATAGTTCATTTTTTTATAATTTTGTCGGTGTTGATTGACATTGGGTTGTGACTACTTTTAGGTTATTACATGTACAGTTTATATTAGTATTTGTTTATTAAAGACACATAAGCCTTTGTGTCCACAAGTACATACTCTAACTGGTGAGCTCAAATACAATCCAGAAAAAATAACCCAGAAAGTCATAAAGGAACAGGACAGATTACAATGCACTGTTATGTGAGTGATCAGGAAGCTTCTATTTAGTACAACAAATATTGGACAGTTGTCAAAGTGAGAAGCTGCTGCGAGCCACAGAGACAGAGAATGTGTACTGGTTTCTCTCTTTCTGGATGCCTTCTTTTTAAAGACAGTTCAAGGCATGTACACCATTCTTGTCTCTATCTGGCAGTCTAGCGACTGATATGTTTTAACTCCACATTTAAAAAAAGTCTTGCCTCGCCTGAAGCCTGAGTACAGACCTGTGCTTGGCTCTTCAGGACAGACTGAACTTCTAACAGGTCCCTGAGGTTAGTGGAGAAAAGGCTTCCACACATTCCTACTGTAAATAAAGCCTCTAGGCTCAATGGGATTCTGTCTTCCTTGTCTGACACATAATACAGCTGAAACAGAATTCTCTGTTTTGTTTTGATTTTTTAAAAAATGCTCTAGTCTCTTTCTCTGGAGCACCAGGTAGTTTCTTTCAGACTCCAGGCATCTGGTAAAGCCACAGATTAACTGTATTTGTCAGTTTGGATGAAGAAGACCCAGGCATCCCTCTCTGAAGAGTTTTAACTTGGAATTAAGGCGCATTACTTTTCTGTCTTGTGCAGTCTATAAGGCGTGTCCTTTTCTGTTCTAAGGATCCACAAGTGAGTGGGTCTCAAGCAACTGCACATATGCTCAGAAACTCCTGTTGCAGTTTGTAATTGTATGCTCCTTTGCCTAGTTCAGAAATTCAGAGCTGAGTTTTATTGCTGTCAGTGGGTTCTTACGTGATTTTTGTGTCTTTGATATTTTCACAAGTCGTTTACATGTTCAAGACTTTCTCACCAATAGACCACGCAAAATTTTAAACAAACAAGCCCCAAAGTCTTGGGTCCACTTGGGAACAATACATTTATTCTTTAAAAAGTCCAATAATAACTGGTATGATTGAAAATTGCTTCAAAGTATTGATGTGGTATATGTGAACATAGCCTTGAAAATTCTACGTGATTTGAAAGTGATCAACTACAGAATGTGTCTTCTATTGCTGGTCTTGACAAATAAAGAGGACACATTCATGCTTGGTGTTTTGTTAACTCAGGCTTAAAACTTTTATTTGTGGCTTTCCATTTCAGCCAAAGCCAAGGAGAATTTTGCTTACTGAACATCATGAAACATTGACAAGTTCTCCATTTTTGAGTCTAGTAGATCATCTTTGACTACATCTTCATTTTTCCTCCCAGGAAAAATGCAGATTAGCAATTATAAGTGCATAACACAGGCATTTATACAATTATGACAGAATAATATATTTTTGAACCACAAGCCCAGTAGAATAATTTAATAAATATCACACGTAGATCCTAAGTATCTGAACACTGGAGTAGCTAAGGGAATGAGAGTGATGGAAATCTGTACGGTAAGTTTTGCAGCCACCGAACTTGTGCAGAGGATAAAGTTCAAGGCACTATTAGAAGAAGAGAGATGCCTGGGTCTACTTCTCTCCAATCTGACCAACACAGACAAGCTGTAGCTTTATCATACACTCAGAGTCTGAATGAAGCACAGATAACCAGAGAAATTAACATGTACCACTTTGGCAAAGGATGGAGATAGAGGCTTACAACTGAAAGGTACAAGGAATGTCTTAAAATAGAAGACTTAAAAGGGTCATCAACTGATGAAGGTTAATATTCAGGGGGATTCCTATATGTTTGTCTTTGGATTCACCTTCTTATTTAGCTTCTCTAGGATTGCGAATTATAAGCTCACTGTCCTTTAATTATGGCTAGAAACCAAATATGAGTGACCCATGTTTCCCTTTTTTGGGTCTGGCTTACCTCACTCAGGATAGTGTTTTCTATTTCCATCCATTTGTACGCAAACTTCAAGAAGTTCTTGTTTTTTACTGCTGAGTAGTACTCTAATATGTATATATTCCATACTTTCTTCATCCATTCTTCCATTGAAGGGCATCTAGGTTGTTTCCAGGTTCTGGCTATTATAAACAATGCTGCTATGAACATAGTTGAGCATATACTTTTGTTGCATGATAGGGCCTCTCTTGGGTATATTCCCAAGAGTGGTATTGCTGGGTCCAGGGGTAGGTTGATCTCAAATTTCCTGAGGAACCGCCACACTGCTTTCCAGAGTGGTTGCACAAGTTTGCATTCCCACCAGCAATGGATGAGTGTACCCCTTTCTCCACACCCTCTCCAGCAAAGGCTATCATTGGTGTTTTTCATTTTAGCCATTCTGACAGGTGTAAGATGGTATCTTAAAGTTGTCTTGATTTGCATTTCCCTGATCGCTAAGGAAGTTGAGCATGACCTTAGGTGTCTTTTGGCCATTTGAACTTCTTCTGTTGAGAATTCTCTGTTCAGCTCAGTGCCCCATTTTATAATTGAAAGGAGACAGAAACAGACCCAAATTGGAGCACCGGACAGAAATCTCAAGGTCCAAATCAGGAGCAGAAGGAGAGGGAGCACCAGCAAGGAACTCAGGACCGCGAGGGGTACACCCACATTCTGAGACAATGGGGATGTTCTTTCAGGAATTCACCAAGGCCAGCTGGCCTGAGTCTGAAAAAGCATGGGATAAACCGGACTTGCTGAACATAGCAGACAATGAGGACTACTGAGAACTCAAGAACAATGGAAATGGGTTTTTGATCCTACTGCACGTGCTGGCTTTGGGGGGGCCTGGGCGGTTTGGATGCTCAACTCACTAAACCTGGATGGAGGTGGGCGGTCCTTGGACTTCCCACAAGTCAGGGAACCCTGATGGCTCTTCAAGCTGATGAGGGAGAGGGACTTAATCAGGGGAGGGGGAGGGAAATGGGAGGTGGTGGCGGGGAGGAGGCAGAAATCCTCAATAAATAAATAAATTAAAAAAAAAAGAAAAGTAAACATTAAAAAAAAATAAAAAAAGAAAGAAAAAAAAGGGTCATCAACTGATTATACTGTTCAAAAACTAACACTAGCCATTTTATGAACTTGGTTTAAAGTTCAATTTGATAAAGCACCCTGAGAGTTCATTGTGTGAAAGAAGCATAGAGCCCATTAACACTATCATCACTCCAGCTTACGAGAGCTCTCGGCTAGGGGAAAACAGAGAAGCGTTTCAGAAGAGCTATTTAGCTGGACAGAAATCCAAGAGAACTCAACACATAAGGGTAGGAATTGTTCTAACAGCCTCTGAGCCGTGTCGGAAAGCTAATGGCTAACCCTCTCAGGGCAGTGCCATCCGAAAATGAGGACAAACGCTGGCAACACAGAAACCATCCTCTCCTTGTTCGTTCATGTCACACAACAGACATGAAAAGGTCACTTGATTTCCTATATAAAAGTCTATCCTATATTATTTCAGGAGAGAAAGCCAGAATATAGATGGGTATAGCACACTCTGGGTTTACCAATGAATGGGGCAGAAACATATCTGGAAAGCGATGGAACCGTAGTTCCAACAAAAAGTCCCTGGAGGCCCCATGCAACTTCAAATGGCAAAGGAAAGATCAACATCAGTGGTACTTGACCTAAGCCCTTTGGGGCTACAAGCTTTAAACCTAGTATAAACCTTGAGGACTAAGTTCTGCTTGCAGAAATTTCGCGGTGATGTAATGTGCTGGACCCAGCGAGCACTAAGTTGTCACTGACATGCTGGGGAGACTTTTGGGGAGAGTGTGACAATTTGGAGGTGGCCCCAAGAAAGCTGGCATGTTTACATAGCCATGTCCAGTTTACCTATGTCAGAAAACACGTTGACAGGCCCGAGAGAAGGAATTACACATGGTTGCTGGTTATCCAGGCTGCTGGAAATGCCACTAGCCTGGCCAGTCAAAGAAAAACACATGTGGCTGCCAGAAGTAACAAAGTAATGGGTTTTCCACGCGAAGCCATCGGTTCTGGACAATCTGGTATTTTTAGAGGAAAGACTCATGCATAGGAGGTACTGCGGCTATTCAGTGCTGAACTACTGAGGCTCATGGATTCAGGATGGGGTGGAGTAGTGCTAGTGAAGAAATGAAACATTGATGCAGAGAATTTATGCTCCCAGAGGAGCAGTAAGTTGCAAATATTGGGAAAATATTTAGTAGCTCATACTTTGAAGCATGGCATGTCAAAGTCTGCAGATTCCTTATGGCACCAATGCCCTGGAATGAATGCATGTTTCAGAATGAGAAACAAGAGCTTAGGAAATGCAAACATACTTTTCCTACAATTAACAGCCGTAACTATGTTACTTAGAAATGGGAACACAAGTTATGTGCAATGTATACAAGATTTTCACACAGGTGAGTATGTCCTAAGGGTCTTTGGCCAAACAATGTTAAGTAGGGATCTATTACTTCACTGTTTCTGCCCACATTGCTAGAACTTTCTATAGGACCAGTTTAATACTTGGCTTGGGGGCCATGATTTCTCTCTCTCTCTCTCTCTCTCTCTCTCTCTCTCTCTCTCTCTCTCTCTCTCTCTCTGTGTGTGTGTGTGTGTTTGCATGGGTATATTTCAAAATGTTTCTAGTTTGATAGTTTCTTTTATTTTTGAGATTATAATGGAATTGCATATTTTCCCCTTCCCTTTCCTCAGATTTCTTTTATGAAAATATCTTTTCACAGCTTACATTGTGAAGATTTTCAGATACAAACAAACTTAGTATTTTAAAGGTGTATAGGCTTAAAATTCCCCCAAACACTAAATATCTGACATATTCTTGGAAATGTGGAGTCTCATAGTATTCACTAGACTATAGCAGAACATTTTGCAACAAGTTAGTGCCTAGAAACCCCTCAGACTGATCTAGAGTACATTTTTCCTCATTGACAAAGCCTATATAAAAGGTAGTAGTAGTAATCTGTTTTATTTCTCTTGGAGCTAGATGCACCATTTAATCCCAGAGTGCTAGATGTCACCATTCAATAAAGTAGTCAGCACTCTCTCTGTCTGAATATTCATGAGCCCAGATGCCTAGGACTTGTGACATCGTACAACAGAAACCACTGAAAGCTTCTTTTCCGTGGAAACAAGTTCCAGGCTTGAGTCTGGGATTTTAGGCAGTATTTAGCTGTAGGTCCACTGCGCTAGCTAACACCCTGCTTGTTATCAGCACTGGAAAACTTCCCAATTCTAGTGTGTTCCTATTATGTCAAATTGTTCATTGAGAACAGAATAAACTGTACATTGTATGCTCCTTTCTCTATTCGACATCCTAGATAACTTTTCATTTCTGGTCACCAGCAAAGGTCAAACACATCTTCTGAAGCTATTCACTTGGATTAATACCTATTTCTTGCATTCATAAAAGTCATAATAGAGAATTTTTAGAAATTATTAGGTTGGGTAACAGCAAACAGGAGAAAGTTTATATTTTACCAGGAAAGGTTTGACATGAAGAGGCATGATAAACAGACTACAAACCTATGTGTGTATACTTCATAATGTATCATGAATTATGGATCTTATTACTGTAATACCATGTTTAATGGTGAGTATTGGCTATAATTCAAGACAGGATATATGGGAAGAATATGACTATACCCAAGGTTAAATGTTCAGTTGCTAAACAGACAGAAACTATCATAAGCCCTAGATAGAATAAAATCAGGGACGAAGCTTAAGTGATTGTGAAAACCAAACAAATCTAAGCAGAAGAGAATGACTCAGTTCCTGACAAAGATTAGGATCTGTTCTTACAGTCAAATTATTAAACACTGACTTGTTGTGAAGAAAGCAAAGGTGGCATGTGGGGCCGCACTGTCACGTGGCTTCTTAGCATGTTTCTCACTGTTGCACAGCTTTTTAGTGTGTTTCAGGCACTATCTTACCTCTTTAACTACTGCACATCGAGGTTCCTGCTGACTTGACCAGTTCCACCTGGTTCTGCTCTCTACCTTCTCTGCTGTGCTCTAGCCTCAGGGCCTCTTTTCCCCTGGACATGGCCACCCTCCAGGTCCTTCCTTAGGCGGGTGGAATGCCCATCCTCCAGGTCCTTCCTTAGACTGGTGGAATGCCCATCCTCCAGGTCCTTCCTTAGACCGGTGGAATGCCCATCCTTCACGTCCTTCCTTAGGCGGGTGGACATGCCCATCCTCCAGGTCCTTCCTTAGACTGGTGGAATGCCCATCCTTCAGGTCCTTCCTTAGGCGGGTGTCACATACTGTCCTCCACTCAAGGTTCCCTGTGTTTCCCTCAACTCTGTCCTCTAGCATTGTGACTGGCTCCATCACATTGTAAAGTCATAGCTACACTTCCCTGTACCACGGTCTGGAGGTCTTTCATTGACTTTCTAGTAGCCCAGCCACTGTCTAGTTCTCTCTCTGTTTCATTCCTTTCATTTTCTTCATAACACTTATGATGTAACTTTGTCAGCTCTCTGTTTCCTTTAATTATATGGAAACTAAACATTGAACTCAGAAACATAGTCCATCCATATCTTTTTTTTTTCTGGCATTTGATGTCAGGCACATGGAAAGTATCCAATAAATATCCACACAAATAAAAGCATAAATGGGTTAACTGGATTCTAATGTGGGTAATCCAATGCTAAGTGTTGAGCCAACAAAGCCAGGGCTTTAAGAACACAAACAAGAAAGGCCTGTATTCACATTGTCAATGCCACAAGTAACCAAACAAATTCACAAGGCAACAAGTCTACCTCTCTTGCCCCTATTTATCACTCACAGCAAGCCTTTTATCTGACGTCTCCTGTAATTCCTCATGGATCCGCTACAAAAGACACATGGAAACCTGAACTCTGTCCATGGGAACCAACACACGGGTAACCACACTTCCACTAAAATTGCTTGGGTTTTGGTGTGTTTAGACTGGCTATTTGTCAGTTGGTCACCCTGAGAACCGAAACTTTGCATTCAATTGTGATAGTTCTCTCTGCCTGAATCAGGGGCTGCATTTAAGTGGTTAGAGGGACACAATCTTCAACTTAAACACAGGCATCTCTGAGGGAAGAAAGGCAGACCATGAAGGTCATGGCTCTGTGGTTGGAATCAGATACCTGGGTGCAGAGAGAAGGACTTAAGGGAGACCATGCAGAGAAGCATAGGAGTTTAAGACAAGAGGCGGTCTGAGGCTCTCGTAATAATCGAGAAAGAAAGAAAAGTTTGCAGAATGGGTGAGAGAAGTATGGATTTGCTGACAAAATCCTGTCATTTGATATTATTTAAAAATATTTTAGGCTAGGCAAGGTTTCAAGTGAAAGCCATTCATTTTTTTTTTTTTATCCATCAAAAATTTTAACAATAAACCTACAAAGGTGGGCTGTGGAATCTTCAGTCCTAGCTGCTGTTCAAATCATGAAGACTTCCCTTCACGTTTCTATGCATCATCCAGAGCCATATTTATGTTCATCTTACTGAACTAGATACGAGGAACTATGGGAACAAAGAACATAGTACTGTTGCTGGGCCTTCCTCCTGCCTCCTTCCTCCACCCCTTCCTTGCTTCGCCTTTACTTTTCTTCTCCTCCTCTCCCCATCTTCTTTCTTCCTCTATCTCCCTCCCTATCTTATAAGAATAAAGTTTTGTAAGAACTTTAAATGTGCAGATTCGACTATAATAACATTTTTCTCTTAAGCAGAAGAGATTATTGAGTGTAACACAAGAAAGGAGATTTTGTTCATCAGCACCTGTGTGCATTCTCCACCCAGTGCTCTGCAGGAACAGGGGGATGAAAGACATCTGTTAGCCATCTAAGAGTCATGTCTTCTTGATCTGTCTCTTAAAATTACAGTTATTAGAAACCTCTGCCATCCACTTCCTGTTGGCCAAGACACCTGTCATGAGCGCTTTACATCCAGAATCAATAGGCACTGGTTTGTAGAACATACGTAGCTTTTCTATGTCATTCATAAAGATAGAAGGTTCAAGAGTCAAAAATGAGGAATTCTTGTCTCTGCCACTCATGTTTCATGATCTTCAAAATGTTAATAATATCATCAACCCCATGAGATTGTTGCATGGCTGAGGCCATTTAAAGTGCGTGGGCATTAGTCAATCCATAAATGCAACCATAAGGAGGAATTAAGGAAGGTAATGGTTTCTAGAGGAAGTCTTTACTAGGATTTCACAAATGGATTTCTATAGATATGTTTATTAATTAAAAGAATTCCACATGTGTCATTAAGTAGCTTACACGTATTCGATATTGGCTGTGCATCCTGTTACCAGGTCTAACATTTCACTCCTTCTCAACAGCTTTGTGGTGTCAGGATAGAAAAATACCAAGTGTATTTGTTGTTCTCAATTGAAATGGATTTGTTCCATTTAAGATGTTGAAGGTAAAACTATGCTGTGCATTTGCAGCCTTGGTAGAGGATGTCGATGTGGGTAACAAGAGAACAAATCTCTTCTCTTTTGCCATTATATTAGTTTCTTTTCTTTTCCTATTGCTGGGATACCATATTCTGTCAAAGGCTACTTAAGGGAGAAAGGATTTGTGTTTAGAGCTCAGGGTGGGAAAGTGAAGGCAGCAGGAGCTTGTAGGAACTGATCACATATCAGCTACCATCAGGGAACAGAAAGAGATGAATGGAGATTGCTACTCACCTCCCTTTCCCTACTTATAACTCAGCATCCTAGAGAGAAATGATGCCACACACAATGAACAGCAGGTCTTCCCACAGAAAACAATCACAATAATAACAGAGGCCTGTCTCCCAGGTAAGTCTAGATTTATCAAGACAACAAGAAACACTAACAATCATGCAGTCATTCAAGATCCCTACTGGGGACCAAGATGACTAAGCGAGTAAAGGTACCAGTTGTCAAGCCTGATGACCTCACTTGGGACCCACATAGTGGAAGAGAACCCACATAGTGCAAGTTATCCTCTGACTTCCAGACGTGCTTCATGGTATAAGCATGACTGCATATACGCATGTGTGCACTCATAGACACAAATAAGCAAATAGCAAAATCTAAAAATGAATTCTGAGAGACTTGGAAGTTCTCTTTGTTACATTTTTAAAAGTTATCTTTTTATCTCTGGTTAACATTTGTCATCGTTGACATGTTCATTGTTCAAGCATACTTGTGTTCTTGGAAGTAGACATTTTTCCCTTTTTTTTTTTATATATTATCACCCTTGGGTTCTAAAATTTTTGTTGAAGCTAGATGTCTCCACATATCTCCAATTCTCTGTCTAGTTATATCAAGAAATCAGTATTCTTTGAATTATTGTCACTATCCCAGATCACTGAAAAGGAAGAGGCCACTGAAAGAGCATAACGCAGGCTGTTGTGCTCATGCTACCTAGATCTATAATCTCTAGCCTCCCTCCTTGTGTGGCTACTTACACATATGTAGTGGGTTTGGGTGAGAATGGCCTCCATAGGCTCAAATATTTGAATACTTGGTCCCCAGGTTGTGGAATTGTTTGGGAAGGATTAGAAGGCTTGTTGGGGAAGGTGTATCACTGAGCTGCGACTTGAGATTTCAAATGATTTGAGGTATTCCCAAGGCTCTTTCTTCACCTCATGCCTTGTGCCTCAAGATGTGAGCTGTCAGCTACTGTTTGAGTTCTATGTCTGTCTGCCCACTTCCATGCTCCCCACCATGATGATAGTTATGAACTCTAAACATCTGGAATTGTAAGTCCAAAATAAGCTTGGCCATGATGTCTTACTACAACAATAGAAAAAGTTACTAACACAATATTATTCCAGAACTCATGTCTTAATCCCATGAAATCAAGTACCAATAAGACAGTCAGTAAACCCAGGTTTCTACCCGCACTCCCAAAACATAAATGTCTAGAGCACATAGAAACCTATCCTTGATTCCTCAAAAATCCTAAGTCAAGAAAACAAAACTCTTATCTAATTTAAAATAAGAAAAATTAAGTACTTATAGTTGCAAAACTTGGTAAAAATCAACATTAATTTATTTTGTTTTATAGCCATCAAGCTGGCTATTGTCTTCTTCTTCCATTTTCTCTTTTTTATTTTAGAGACTTAGTACTGTATAGCATATTATAGGAAACATCACATTTTAAAAAAAAATGTAGGTCAGCGGATCACTGGGCTACCGGGCTGCCCTGTTTAGTTGCTGAGGAATCCCATCTGGACGGGTGAGTGTGTGCTGTCCCGGGGTAGAGTGTCCCGGAAGAGAGCACAAACCCCCTTCCCCCAGCTCCTGCTGCAGGGCTGTCTTTCTTTTGCAC
>NW_004949095.1:12778129-12827684 GCF_000317375.1 Microtus ochrogaster
AAAAGAAACCTAATAGAGAATTAAGAGAATTATTGGAGGTAATGAAGCAAATGGACTTAACAGACATCTATAGAACATTCCATCCAAAGAATAAAAAAAAATATATACATTCATTAAAAAACAAAAATGGAAAAAAAAAATAAAAAAAATGTAAGGAAACTTGACTTAAGAGTAAAAGTAGAGATTATTAAGGAATAATAAACATAAATTCCTAAAAGCTGATCAATGAAGGTCAAGGGGAATAGCCTTGTAGACCCTCTTCATATACAACTCATAGGGTAGTTACTTATAAAGTCTCGATGAGTAAGATGGAAAGTAATGGAGGAAGACGTTGCAACATCAACCTTGGGTCCAAATACATGTGTGCTCACATTTACTTGCACCTATGCACACATGTGCAAACATACATACACACAGGCAGATGTGCATACAAATACAAAGATAATCTCAAGTTGGAAAGATGGCTTGGCTGATGAAGCTATTGCTTTGCGAGCCTGAGAATATGAGGTTGGATGCCTACCACACATGTAAAAACCTTGGCATGACAGCACACACCTATAATCCCAATGCTAGGTCAGCAGGGGAAAAAGAGTTCCGGAGGCTTCCTGGATGGTCAGTCTAGCCAAATAAGTGAATTCCAGGTTCAGCGAAAGTCAAAAGAATGAGGGGAGACTAAAGAAGACGCTTGACAGTGACACCTGGTCTCCACACACACCATGTGCCTGCATACACACATGGGCATGTACACATGCACAAATGTTAGTTCCCCCAACATGCACACCTATTCAGTTCATGCATTTAATAAAAGGATGTTGTGTACTGGGTAATGTGGGTGAAAGTAGAAATGAAATCTAATTATTTTGTCTCCTGAATAAGGCAGACAATTTCACTTCAGGACTATATTCAGAGATAACTTATTATCACTATTATTATTATTTCTATATATAATATATATACACACACATATGTGCATGCATACATTTAGTGCATGTGACTATGTGGGTATTCATGCTGATTATAGCCAAAGATGTCTATTGTCTCCCTCTGTCATTCAATGACTGATTGCCTTGAGACAGAGTTTCTCAATGAAGCTGCAACTCACTCTTTCAGGTAGGCTGGGTGGCAAGAGAGCTCCTGGGATCCACCTCCAAGTCCAAGTTCTGCCCAGCGTCGGAGTTACAGGCAAGTGTAGCCACACCTAGCTTGTGACACGGGGATTTGAACTCATGTCCTCATACTTGCACAGGGAGTACTTGAACCATTCTCCCAGATTTCCTCTTATTAGATTATTATATTTATTGTGTTTTTACAGGTGAGTCTGCATGTAAGTGTACACAGGTGTTCACACAGAGGCAGAGGTGTGGAAATCAGAGGCAACTTGAGGGAGCCGGTTCTGTCCTTCAACGGTGTAGGTCCCAGGGATAAAACTCAGGCAAGAGCTCTTATCCTGCAAGCTGCCCAGCCCTGCTCTTGACAGGACCTTGTTATGTGGCTCAGGCTGTCCTGCAAACCGTGATGTCTCCATGTCTCATCAGAAACCCTGTTTATTACAAATTTTGTTCCCCTGATGCATTGAATTTCCACCACATGGGGTCTTCTCTAGTTATCTGGTTTGCCTTTGTCATAAAATAATTTCCTAGGCAGATGCAGGATGTAGTAAACATCTGGTCTGTCTGCTTAGAGCTGTTCTCCCAAATCAAGTACTGTGATGTACCATAAGTATACGCCACTGACATCTGCTCTGAGCAAGATGGAGGCCCAAGGCCCAGAAAGCGACTGTGTCCAGGTCTCCCTTTCCCTCTCTAAATACTTGGAAAGTTCACGTTTCACTTGCCATTTTGGCTATAGACAGAGCTGACTAAACTTTGATAGAAGCAAGGCGATAAGTTCCCTTCACTTCCTCCAGATGGTGAGGCTAAGGACTGCCAGTGGCTTCGGGCGCTCTGATTCACTGAGAGCATCAAGGAGCAGTGACAGTCATGGGGAGAGAGAGGAAAGAGAAAGGGAGGAAGTTGTGGGGGAGAGAGAGATTAACAGTGACTGCTCTGGCCTGCTTCT
This sequence comes from Microtus ochrogaster, assembly GCF_000317375.1. Lineage (NCBI taxonomy): Eukaryota > Metazoa > Chordata > Mammalia > Rodentia > Cricetidae > Microtus > Microtus ochrogaster. Next base: position 12,780,188 of record NW_004949095.1, read on the forward strand.
GAAATGGAGGCATAGTTTTGTTTTGTTTTATAGTTTGCTTTTAAAAAATTTCAAAAAGTACTCCAGAATAAATGAGAGCGCACACACACTCTGAGCAACCAGGGAGCATTTTCTCAGACTGTGTTTCCTGAGGAAAATTTGGAATTTTTTTGCTTCTGGCCAAACTGGCCTCTGTCCCTGCCCATCTAACTTTGCCAAAGCTTTGATCCTAAAGAAACACCTCTGTATTTCAAGTCCAAACCCACAATAGCAGACCCTGTGGTAGATGGATTTCACATTTGTGATATTCCTAGTTCGCACGGACTTTCCCAAACCACACTTTCTGGGCATGAGGTGCATACCACATGTCTACTCCCATCTTCCAACCCTGGCCAGAATTTCCATCATACACATCATGCGCTATCTTCTCTTCCCCTTCAGTCAAACTTCCTGTCTATTAACCATGCTGCAAGAGTTTCTAAGATTTCAAATCTTTCCTGTAAGTATTTCCCTCTGAGATCAGAACCAAGATAGCATTATCTTCCATACTTGGAATTTGAAGAGGAAGCCCCCACCTGCAGTGATACCCCAAATGACAACTCCAACACACTGGGTTCAGGTGTTGCCTCAAACAGCTTTGAAAGAGCTTTGCGTTTCTTGGTGTGACCCCGTGCTGGTGAAAAGTGGTAGCTCTTGCCTGCTTATTTCCTATAGAGTAAAAGCAGGTTAGGCAGAAAGATCCATGCCTGACACCCCCCCCCCCAGTGGGATGCAAGAGGCAGGACCTGGGAGAACCTGCTGATTCTCAAAGAATGATTGATGGACCCTGCACCCAGAGCTTCCTTGCTGTGTTGACTTCAAATAAAATCTGGCTTCTGGGGTATTTCAGTGGTTACTCCCCTTTTTGACCATGAATTTCTTTTTGTTCTTGGTCTGAGATGGATGTTAAAATTGTTTGAAAATTCTTCTACTCAAATACTTAGCCCTTCCACACAGATATGTTCCCCACACACACACACACACACACACACAAACGAAGCACACATCGTGAACAGAGCCTGGAGGGGAAGGGACCTTTCTGCTTTCCTCTGATCTGAGATGCATCTGCTGTCATTTATGATCCACGACAACCTTGCTTTGCTGTAATTTACGCTCTGGAAGACTAAGTTCTGAATGTACATCTTCCACTTGCACCTGCAAGCGGGAGCTGTGAGCACAGTCCACATATTGTTTCTGCCCCTTTTCCTTGAAGTGTGTTCAATTTAAACATGAAAATAGAATCAAGGAGTGTATTTATCCTTGTAACAAACACTAAGGATTAATTTTTATTTGTTCCCTCCTTCCCTTCTTTCTTTCCTTAATTACATTTCTCACTGTTTTTTAAAGATTATTTTTGTTTTGTTTTTCCTCAGCTTTATGTTGGAGAAGAAGAGTAAGGTGGAATCTAAGAATCTGGCATTGCCTCAGAGATTCTTTTGAATCATATGAATTCCCTCTTCTTACATTTTCCTTACATTAAAATGATTAGCTATTTCATTATTAGTCATTGGAAGATGTTTTTGAATGGAAACAAACCATATGATTTCTCAGAGGAATATGAAAATTATTACCAGCATAAGCAGCCCGTGAACAACATGGGGGAAAAACCTTGTATCCAAAAGAAAATCTGTAAGAAGCTCCTTTTAAAAAAAAGATTGTTAAATACAGTGATTGGTTTTAGAATATTTATTCCCTTTCATCTCTTGAGATAGTTTCTGTTGAATGATATTCAAAAATAAATGTTGGTTTCTTTTTTTCACATTGTTTAGGCTGGAGACCAAGCAACATAAATACTTACAATTCCTCCTAACCTAGAATGGAAACGAACATTTGACATTTCAAATTCCAGGCCCCTTCTCTGCCCAGATGATTTAGCATAAACAGCATCAACGGTGTTGGGCATCTCAGAAGCATGCTGTTTATCCTGCTGTGAGAGTCATTGACACCAACACAGAAGCAGCTACGATGCCAGAATAGACCATCTTACAATAGGCTGCTGCTGCATCGTGACTCATTCACACTGTTCTCTACGACCGGACAATAGGGCCTTCAGCCTTGAGCACTGATGCAAAGGGTAGCTTTCGAGAAGAGGACCACGAGTGAGAACAGCGTGGGTCTGGAAATGGAGCTGGGCTTTACAGGCAGAAACACTTTTAAAACCTTAAATGGACTCTCTCAGATGATTCTTCTCAAAGTTGAACCAACATAAATGAGATGTACCTCTGTACCCATTTCCCAAAACCGACAGATTGGCAGAAATAAATGTCATTTCATTCTTCTGATATGATTTTTTTATTTTCAGCAATGTTGAATAATCTTTTTCTCTGCCCTATTGACTATGTGTCTCTTTTAAAATAAACTGCTAATCACCTTCTTTTGCCCACAATCATATATATATATATATATATATATATATGTACACACAAATATATATAATGCTAGGATATATATATTTGTATATATCCTAGCATTAACTTCATTTCCTGATTCATGGAACCTTTTACTGTTAAATATAACAATTCATCTTTCTTCCTTTGAATTTTACTTATGATATTTTTACAATGAACCAAAGTTTTACACTGTCTGTCGCTGAATCCCCAGCAGTTTTTTTCTTTCTTTCCTCCCTTTATGAAAGGCCTCCACAATTTTGAGGAAATTAAATCCACTTTGCCAACATCAGACTTAAGGGGTGTAAGAACTCTTGCAGGATTTCCATGTGTCTCTACACACATGACACTTACTATCAAACTGCTCCCATGGACCAGTGTTTTTCCAGAGTTTTAGCCAGAAGGCTGTGCAAGTTCATATGAATAAATGTAGTCTTTCCAATTTTTGAAAAAAATAAATTTAATGGAATATCTTCCAATTCTAAGGTTTCCTACCACATTTTTTCCCTTAAAGGTTTGGTGCTGCTGCTCATTGACTTTATTAGAATCTAATAAAACCTGGTGTCATATTATATATTCTGTTATTTTAAATTTAATATGTCAATATTAAGCAGTGTTGTGCAAAGATCTCTATGACTTCCAGATGTTCTACCAACTGACAAGTTCAAGGATCTCTGGTGCATGTTCTGTTTGCCACAGCGAAAACTAACAGGAGATAATGTTCAAGACAGAAAATGAGATCAGCGAAGACTGAGAGCTCTCTCGAAAGTGCCACGCACACGTCGCCTTCAGTAAGGCCCCACCCTTCGGTTGTAAGCACCACTGATGCATGTGTCCCATGTGTAGGACGACCACACTTTGCAAAGGCAAAGGTCTCCTGCCACAAAATTATTATTCTTTACATTAGATGCATATAAGGGAAAAGGCATCTTATTTATTTATCTTGGTCATTTTTTAAAAGCATCCAAAGGCAGGCTTTATTTTGACAATTGGGTTTGTGAAGAACACACATATAAAGTCACCCTTCGGCTGGCCCACAAAAACAAAAACTTTGAAACTGTGTGCTATCAAATGCATACTTTGCCTAACTCCGTAGCCACTCTATTCAAAAGGTCACTAAAAGCCCTTTCAGAGGAGCTCTCATGTGCTTAGGTCCGCAGCAGGCACTTAGCTCGTGAACCTAAAATCCAGATATCCTACAACGCTAACACTCCTATGGAGAACAGGTAACGTGACAAAACAGCCCTATTTCCAATCCCCCAGCCCAAATCCAGTACCCCTTCTGCCCTCCAAGTATCAATCATCAGCCCAGCAAGGCAAATGAACTTTTAATCAATAACAGCTACTGTTTCTTGTACCAAGACTGTTTATGATTTAAAAAGGGGGGGGAACTAAATCAATCCTGATGTGAATGTTTTCCCTCTTGAAGAGAAAAAGTAACACCCTGTGTAAAGGCAAGGGGTGTGGCAATATATATGTGTATGTATGTATGTGTGTGTGTGTACATACACACATATATGGGGATATATATGTCTATTTGAATTTTTGTTCACTTTGACCTTATTAATAACAATAACAGAAAATAACATTGGCTCCATGGACTGATGAGTCACGTCAGCCAAGTGCTTTCAATCTTTGTCTCCACGCCACTCTATTTCCTGTTTACATTCATACGTTGGCGTAGACAACTAGAAGTACAGGACAATCTAGGAACATCTGCCAAGAGATGGCAGCTGCGTTGGGAGAGTCTGCAGCTGTTCAGATGTAAGAATGAAGGATTAATCAGCTTCAGTGTAGGAGAAACAACAGAGGGATGTTTAGACTATGCTGTAGATGAATCTGATCAGATATGCCATACTGGCGATGTTAGAGTGCCAACCCTACAAAAGTATATCTATCTACTCTAGTTGGAAATTCTTGCCCCTTTCTCTATCCATTTTCCAAAGGTAACCCATTCAAGGTAAGCCATTCAAGGATGGAGTTCTGCCAATAGACAGTACCAGACCTTTAAGCACCCAGGAACTCTGATTCTCTTCTGTGTGTCTTCCATTCCTCTAGGCTTCATCATCCATGTCCTTCTGACTCATTAAATCCAAATAACACTGGTCTTACTGCATCTTGAGTCTCCCTCTAGCCAGGAACACAGGGACAAATCAAACCGTACTCCTTATGAAAGTTGGCTGCATTACTTTGGCATGTTTTCACAAAACCAGAAATAACTTCCCTGAAGATTACTGAAATGAAATCATCTTTCACCTAATTGAGAAAAGCGACACAGACTTATGCCTGATTTTAAAGAGTAATGTGTGATTGGGGGAAATGATGATGGGAGTGATTTCTTGACTGTTCTCTTTTACACTTTGTTGAAATGGAACAAATCAATCCTGTCCTGATTATTTATAAAACCTTAACACCAATGGGGCGGGGTGAACTAATGAAACCAAGAGCAAGGGATGTGGAAACTTCCATTTCTAAATTGCTGGTACGCAGACACACACTAGTGTCTTGTAACTTTTAAGCATCGAAGAAACGCATTTTCTGCCTCCAATGAACTGTTGGTGAATCTCAAGCTTTTGAACCCAATTACTCATCACTATAGCTGGCAGCCAGGCAAAGGGGCCGCAAACAGCCCGTGGTTTTGAAGAACCGTAAAGACACTGGTATCTAGATTAAGAGGACTATCTCCTTATGCCCCAAGGTTGTTAAGTGTTAAGGGGGAGCTGCAGTTATGGTTTCTCTTTGCAGAAAGTCTGTGTTTTAACCTCTGTTAAAAGAGGGCAACATTCAACCTATTACCCACACTCTGAGGTTACTCTCAATGTAAGACCCATCGATGTCTCTGGAAAGGGCTTCTCAAACTGGTGCCTTCTTCTCTTCTACAGTGCTCACACATGTCTCAGACAAAGGGTATACCATGTCCTTTCGATGCCTCACTTCTGTCCTCTGGAACTCCAACGATGCCCATCATTGTCACCCTTTAGTTTTCACTACGTGGGTAGAAGTTCAGCTGTTCAAGTGGTAAGAGCTCAGAGGTCCTAAATTGGTTGACAGCCCTCGGATTAGGAGAAGAAATTCACGAGGCTCAACAGTGACAAGCATATGGGATTTCTTTTGCAGAGTTTCGTGGGAATGGACCTCCATAATGGTGCTTGATGAGTGACTTGAGGTGAAATAGTTTACACAAAGAACAGCCCTACAAAGGGTCTTTATTGGAGCTGAAGTTGTCCTGCCCGCCTTTATGGAGTGAACACTCATGAAAGACATTTCTCCTATGGGAACTCCTAACTGGATGATTTGTAGTCTATCATGAAATTATTTTAAGCTCCCCAAGTGCACGATGGTAGCAGATCAAAGACAAGAGAAATTTATCTGAATATTGCCAAATCCGTTGATTCCCCTCAATAGTCATATTTTCCAAACACCATTCCCGGCATGTAGGCCACAGGTGGACTCCTGGAGTTTCCAAAGTATAGTGAGTTGAGATGAACAACATGCATTGAAAGAGATAAAATGGGTGAGTTTTTTTCAAGATATAGAAGCACGAGCAAAAACAAAATCTTCTCCAAGCTTTGAGTAAAGCAAATACCGTAAGTCATCCAAAAGTTTAAGATGGACCAGCTCAGCACCCTCATTCTGCCTGAGAAAAGCACATTGTGTTCGGCAGTGCCATGAATGTGAAATGTCTCCAATCATAGTTGATAACTGAGAAAGCATAAAATGTTATGATCCTGCTACAAGTTTATTTGAAAATAAAATTTCATGTCTTCCAAAATGATAATAGATTAGATGTTTCTGGTGTTACTGTGTTCTTGCAGTTGTTTGCAATAGAGTTGAGCAGTTTCAAAGAAGTGCCTACTATAAAACATAAAGCTACTTTAATTAGCAATAGTACATGACAAAAATGGACAAAAATGGAAGTCATGTTTGGTCTCTTTCTCTCTTGCCTTTTCTCCTCTCTCTCTCTCTCTCTCTCTCTCTCTCTCTCTCTCTCTCTCTCTCCCACCATCTTCTATCTTCCATTATCCCTACTGGCATTATTTCAAGATTTATCTATCAGCTAACCTAAAGATGAGATGGAATTGGATCAATAATTTGTCCCTGGTCCAGTAAGAGGGTCACCCATGTTAAAAGAACTGTAGCTTTCTCAATAAGACTGGGAATTTAAAATGTTAATCTTGAAGGGAAAGTTGGCAAATACATCACATATCAGCTCTGAATATAAATATTTAGATAATAAAATATAAAGTATACTATTTTTAAATCCCCATACTTTTGATAAATAAATTTAATTGAAATTTCAATATGGACACATATTATCTATATATTTTACTGAGATTGTGTAATATAATTCTATTTTGTAATAGCCTTTAACTACACACACTTCCATCCAACTAAATATCCACTAAAATTCTGTTACTTAATAAGCTATGGAATGACTATAAAGGAAGGCATTATAATTTCTTAGCTATAATTAAATTATACAATGTTTCTCATTTAATTTTTTCATTTAAAAACAAAGTTACATTAGACAACTTTGTAGCCCAGACAATCTGTGTTTGTGTATTTCTCCTTAGGATGCATTTCAACATCTGGAATTACTGAATCAGAAAGGAGCGTAAAGTGAAATCCTCTGAAGAACACTGCCACTGCCAGCCCTCTAAATTCTCCATTTGATACTCGAGTTGCTGAGGCTGGTCTGTTTCACTTAATATGATTCTGTACATTTCCTTCAAACAAGATGATTTCATTATTCTTTATGACTAAATAAGACTTGATTGCATATTTATACACGCCATGTTTACCATGTGCTTGTCATCTGGTAATCCGCACCTCAGCTGTTTGTGAAAAGCATGGTGGTAAACACAGATATTTGGGTGTTTCTATAGCAACTTGTCTTCGATTCGGAAGGTTATATACTCAGAAGTAAAACAGTTGGACCATAGAGTAATTGAATTTTTTTAAAATTGATTTTTATTGAGCTCTACATTTTTCTCTGTTCCCCTCCCTGCCTCTCCCCTCCCCCTTCAACCCTCTCCCCTAGTCCCCATGCTCCCAGTTTACTCAGGAGATCTTGTCTTTTTCTACTTCCCACGTAGATTAGATCCATGTATGTCTCTCTTAGAGTCCCCATTGTTGTCTAGCTTCTCTGGGATTGTAATTTGTGGGCTGATTTGCTTTATGTTTAAAAAACACTTATGAATGAGTACATAGGATAATTGTCTTTCTGGGTCTGAGTTACCTCACTTAATATGATGTTTTCTAGCTCATCCATTTTTCCTGCAAATTTCAAAATATTGCTATTTCTTTCTTTCTTTCTTTTTTTTTTTTTTTGCTGTGTAGTACTCAATTGTGTAAATGTACCATATTTTCCTTATCCATTCTTTGGTCAAGGGGCATTTAGGTTGTTTCTAGGTTCTGGCTATGACAAACAATGCCACTATGAACATAGTTGAGCACATGTCCTTGTGGCACAATAGAGCATCCTTTGGATATATACCCAAAAGTGGTATTACTGGGTCTTGAGGAAGGTTGTTTCCTAATTTTCTGAGAAATCTCCATACTGGTACTGCAGGCTGTACCAGCTTGCACTCCCACCAGCAATGGAGAAGTGGTCCCTTTACCCCACATCCTCTCCAGCATAAGTTGTCATCAATGTTTTTGATCTTGGCCATTCTTATAGATGTAAGATGGAATCTCAGAATTGTTTTGATTTGCATTTCTCTGATTACTAAGAATGTTGAGCATTTCTTTAAGTGTCTTTCAGCCATTTTGATGACTAATTTCTTGAGTTCTTTGTATATTTTGGAGATCAGCCCTTCGTCTGATGTGGGTTTGGTGAAGATCTTTTCCCATTCTGTAGGCTGCCGTTTTGCCTTGTTGATTGTGCCCTTTGCTTTACAGAATCTTTTCAGTTTCCAGGAGGTCCCATTAATTAATTACTTCCCTCAGTGTCTGTGCTAATATGCCAATGCGTTCAAGTGTACTTCCCACTTTCTCTTCTATGAGATTCAGTGTGGCTGGCTTTATGTTGAGGTCTTTGATCCATTTGGACTTGAATTTTGTGCATAGTCATAAATATGGATCTATTTTCATTCTTCTGCATATTGATATCCAGTTATGCCAACACCATTTGTTAAATATGCTTTCTTTTTTCCATTTTATATTTTTTGCATCTTTGTAAAAAATCAGGTGTTCAAAGTTGCATGGATTAATATCTGGGTCTTCAATTCAGTTACATTGATCTTCCTGACTGTTTTTATGTGAATAATAGGCTGTTTTCAGTACGGTAGCTCTGTAGTAGAGTTTGAAGTCAGGGATGGTGATGCCTCTAGAAGTTCTTTTATTGTACAGAATTGTTTTGACTATCCTGGGTTTTTTGCTTTTCCATAAGAAGTTGAGTACCATTCTTTCGAGGTCTGTGAAGAATTTTGCTGGGATTTTGATGGGCATTGCATTGAATTTGTAAATTGCTTTTGGTAACATTGCCAGTTTTACTATGTTAATTCTACTATCCATGAGCATGGTAGATCTTTCCACTTTCTGGTGTCTTCTTCAATTTCTTTCTTCAAAGATTTAAAGTTCTTGTCATACAACTCTTCCACTTGTTTTGTTAGAGTTACTCTGAGATTTTTTTATGCTACTTTTGGCTATTGTGAAGGGTAATGTTTCTCTGATTTCTTTCTTGACCAATTTATCATCTGTTTAAAGAAGGGCTACTAATTTTTTGAGTTAATCTTGTATCCTTCTACATTACTGAAAGTGTTTATGAGTTGTAGAAGTTCTCGGTAGAATTTTTGGCATCCCTCATGTAAACTATCACATCATCAGCAAATAGTGAGAGTTTGACTTTTTTCTTTTCTGATTTGTATTAGTATACAACAACATCAAACTAAATGGAGAGAAACTCACAGTGATCTCACTGAAATCAGGAACAAGACAAGGTTGTCCATGCTCTCCATATCTATTCAATATAGTACTTGAGGTCCTAGTTAGAGCAATAAGACAACAAAAGAAGATCAAGTAGTAATTGCATTTTTAATTCTCTATGTGATCTTCATACTGATTTTAACAGTGACTAGTCTAATCTTATATTCTCATCAACAGTGTATAAAGATCCATTTCCTCCAGAATCCTTGTCAGCAGTGTTGCTCTTTGCTTTCTCGATAGTCATTCTGAGTAGGCAGAATCTCAGTATAGTTTTGATTTGAATTTCCCTAATAGTGAAACATATTGAACATTTTCCCCACTCATTAATGGGGTATTTGTACTTGATGTGAAAAACGTTGAGTTAGTTTGACCATTTATTGATCATGATATTTGCTCTTGGAGTATTTGGTTGTTTCAGTGTTTGGATAATCTGTAGACTATTTATTTACAGTGTTCTTTTCTTTTACTGTGGAGAAGTTTTGAGTTGTGTCAAGCACACTCACTTTCACTATTATTTCCCAGGTTATTAGAATTTTAGTCAGTAATGCATTTCTCATACCTGTATCTTGAAGAACTAATTATTTTTTGATAAAAATTGTCTCATCAGTTTGAAGTCTTGCATGCTGTACAAAATGGCTCTTTCTACATACTCCATGAATATTGGGTTTTATGCCTCTATCTTTTTTTTCATGTCTACTATTACAACTTACTACATTTCATCAATTATGCACTGCAACTTTCAAAGAAAGATTACAGATATCTGTTTAATTGATCCCTTGGGGATAAATATCTTTTTTATCCATTTTTAAATTTACTGAGAAAGAAGTCCCATATAGTTATATGGGACCCAAAACAACCCTATCATTAATTTTGATGCCTATAATTAATTTGGGTGAACACAGACATTGTGTATTTCTGATCTATTAAAGATTAGTAGTTGATGAAATGTATGGCTTCTCTTGGCATTGACAGGAGCTTTACATAATAGCACACACTTAAATTATGTCTTATTCTAGAGGGAAGTAAATAAGTTGGTTGGTTGGTTAGATGGCTGGTTGGATGGATAGATGGATAGTTGGTTGGCTGGTTGGATGGATGATTGGTTGGTGATAGAGAAGAAAACCTGTAATTTTTCTAGAAGAATGTTTAATCTAGAGTGCTGGAGACTGATAAGTGCATACTATTCTATTTGAAAGTCTTTGTGAAAGAGGAAAAATCTTTTACTAAAAGAAAAGATGGATGTTTTTCTTATATATATATTATAACATATATAGTATATAATATATACTAAACACATAGAATGTGTGTACACACACACACACACACACACACACATATATATATATATATGTATAGTTTTTGCTGTATTTTGTTATTTTTTTGGATCAAACTTCTTAGGAGTGAACTACTCTTCAACTAATTGCTTACTTCTGCACACACCTCCAAGTTCAAGGGCAGAGCAATTCATTTGTATAGTGCTTAACACCCTGCTTCTGGTTAAGTTCTGTTCCTATTGGCATTTTCTTCCGGTCTTTGCCACAAGGAGTTTTCCATGCCAGAATCTGCCTCTGAATTCCTCTCCATCCCATCTTGCTTGCCTCTTATTAACTCCAGAACTCTTTGGAAACTTCTTTAATAAGTACCTTTGATCCCTCTGTGTTTTTCAGGCCTCTCCCTGCTTCTTCCAAACTCTCAGTTGATAGATTTCTGGAAGCAGCCAGAATCTCTCTCAGAGACACTGTGAGCTGAGCACCCACAGAAGGGCCTTAGCGAGGACCTTGTGAGTATGGATATTTGAGAGCTGTGTTGATCCCTGTCCTTATTTCTCTGGAAGTGAATCCTGGATAAGACTTTCAGATACACGATCTTTGCTTCCTGAATAAAAATGTTCCTGAAACAGGCTTTAATGAAAATATCAGCCACATGAGGGTGCCTGTAACCCCACTCTCCCGAGGTCATCTTTCTTACTGAAAAAACTATGTTTCCCTTGCCTTCACTATAATTTTCAGAATGAACACCTGAAAGACTTGGGATCTTCCTACCAAGGTGAAAGAACTATTAATATCTGTTATTAATAGATGAAAGACCAACTATCATTTACGTGAACATTTAAAGGTTCCACTGAGGGAAGGAAAGGCATAAATAGGAGAATTAACCCTTAGGGCTTCTGGAAACAGCTCCTCACTTGCCTTGGGTCTTTGAGGGTATCAGTAAATGAGTTTTCTAGTTTTAGAATTCTTATTTGTAAACAGAGCTAATGTTATCAAAAGTTTTCATATCTCCCCAAGGCTGAGTTAGGACTTTAACAAGAATAGAGCAATTATTTGCAAAGACAGAATGAGATCAATGTAGTAATATACATTTAAATTTGGAAAATAACAGTTCGGTATATTTAATTATCATAACCTGTGCAAAATACAGCCAGGTAGCAGTTTTGGTGATACAAACATAGGTTGTTAAGAGGTTATGTAATTATTAAATGCAGTTGTGTTACAGTAGAGGCTACAAGCACACCTCTAAGGTCTGATGAAGCCTGCATGAATGCCTTGCCTCTAGTTGGGTGGTTTTTATCAGTTCACTTTGCTATTTTCAACCAAGGTGAAAACAAGGTATTAAGGTTTTTCTCTGCCATTGTGTGGCTATATCTCAAGACCTTTCCCTTTGCAATGTTTATTAAATGTATTCAATATAACATATTTGGTGTATCTATGTAGCTCAAAATACATAATATACTCAAAGCCTCAAATGCTAAAGTACTTTCCTATTTCATTCCATACATATAGATGAAGGGATGTTAAATTGAAATCATTTTGTATACTGTGTTTAAAGATTTCTGGTAGTGATGTTTGCATTTGAGTTATTAAATTTTTTACATTAATGTAAATCTTCTTTCTTTTCTTTTTCTTTTGTTTTTCTGAGACAGGATTTCTCTGTGTAGCATTGGAGTCTGTCCTGGAACATGCTATGTAGACCACGCTGGCCTTGGACTCATAGAGATCCACCTGCCTCTGCCTCCGGAGTGCTGGGATTAAAGGTGTGTGCCACCACCTTCAAACAATGGCAACATTCATTTTCTTAGCAGAAAAACTTTTGTGTAAGCGTCACAGTGCAGGTAGTGAAAGAAAACTCATTTTAACCTGCATGTTCCACAGTTCTCCTTCAGCATTGTGTCTACCTATGAAGACCTACACACTAGGCAGTGAATTCAAATCATTGCTTTTAGACTTAAATCATCCATCAGGTGCCTCCAACGTTTTAAACGTGACACAGTGTTGTTGTGTATGTCATACATGTTCAAGAGCAGCACAAGAGAGTTACAGAACATGGTGGAACTATCTCATGAAGTTTTAAGTTAGCTTATGACTTGGTGCTAGGCCACACCCACAGTTATCCTTAGACTCGTACAGTCCATGGATGGAAGACTATGCACCTCTAGTCACTGACTTTCCCTACAGCTACAGCTGGTAAAATACAAGACATTCCTGCCAACTGAAGCTCTCTTTCTCCAGTTGCTTCCAGGCATTGACTAGCTAAACAACTTTAACAGGTCACCTAGCTTATGAACAGTTGCTTCTGCACCCTTAATTTAGCATCTTCACCATCGGAAAGTTGGGAGGATTTGGTAAAATGGACGTAGAGTGCTTACCAAGCTTGAAAACATTCCACAGTTCATTTCCCTCCAACATAAAGCTTGCAGATGTTGGGAATATTTCGCTAGACGACAGAACTCAGTTTTCTGAGGATGCTCAAGTCTTCCCTACAACCAAGGAACTTCTCCAGGTGTACTGAACAAGAGAAGTGGAAATTTTTAAACATATTCAAAATAGAAGGAATATATCTGAGTGCTGGATAATGCAGTAGGGTAATTTCTTTTATGATTTATTATGTGGTTTATAAGAAGACAAGATTTCAGTATCTCCCAACATTAAAGAAATGATAAATATCTGTGGATCTGGACTGCTACCTGCCATGTAATTCAATCATTACATAGTGTACATTGTGTTATCGTGCTGTGCCATATAAAGATATTCAATTACATAATTTTTCAAATTTAAAAAAATATGAACACGAAGTGATTCTTACCTTCTTTATGGCTCTTAGGTACATTATATGGCAGAAGAAGCTGAAATGCTCTCGGAAGAAAGTGGAGATGGGAATGTCACCGATAGACACAGATTGGAGACAAATGTCGGCAATATCACATATGAAACACATAGAAAATATAGCGCAAAAACAGCCAGATAATCGTCAGATGACATTCTTAGGGAGCCAAAACATAGATTCTCTTCATGACTTGACTCAACTTCAGAAGGCATGTCCCAGGTGACTTCTGGACTTCTACCGCGGAGTTTAAGTGCAGGGACAGCTAACAGGCAGTGAGGGGAAAACAGGACAGTGAACCAAATGCAAGATTGGTTTCACACTCATAAGCCATTGTAGCTTTGCTGTCATATGATTGGGGGTATTCAGGACAGCCACATTTCACCCTTTTTGGCAGATAGAAGTGATTTTGTTAAGCTTATAACAGAACTTGGCTAAATTGCTAAAAGGGAAGGTTTAAAGCAAGTGTTCTGTTTACAGACTATGACATTGTAAAAATATGTGTATTTTAAAAGTATAGCCAGTCCTCATTAGTAGTGGATTCTGTGCTTATTTGCTACAGCTACTTTGTAATCCCCAAATGCATATCTGTAATGGACTAAAGCAGCATTCTGGTCTGTGTGTCCTTCTCAGAGATTATAGCATGCTTGAAATTCTATGCTTCTAATGAGTATTTTGTTGTTTAAACTGCTTCCAGCCACATGCTGAAGTATTGTCATGGGCTTCTGAGCTCAAGAAATATATGATGCATCTTAGGGAATAAAATATCTATGATAGGCCAGGCGGTGGTGGTACATGCCTTTAATCCCAGCACTCAGAAGGCCAGCCTGATATACAAGAGCTCATTCCAGGACAGGCTCCAAAGCTACAGAGAAACCTTGCCTCAAAAACAAAAACAAACCATGATAGATAAGTATCATTCATGTATCTATGACTGTGCTATTGATCATGAGTTCAATTTTAATTAATCAAATGACTTAGTAGTTCAATTAAACTTTTTTAAAACAAAGCAAACATAAAATACAGTTGTGTATTGATCAGTTTATGAAAACAAGCTCAGATGCATGCAGGAACGTGTTGTGGGAAGCTGCTTGTTAGTTTACAGCTGCTCAGCCCAGAAATAATCACACAGAAACCATATTATTTTCAATACTGTTTGGCCAATAGCTTAAGTGTATTTCTGGCTAACTCTTATATCCTAAACTAACCCATCTCCATTAATCTGTGTATTGCCATGTGGCTGCGGCTTACTGGCAAAATTCTGACCAGCATCTGTCTCTGGCGGGGCTACATGGCTTCTCACTGACTCCGCCTTCTTCTCCCAGTAATCAGTTTGGTGTCATGTCCCCAGTCCCTGTCCTCCCTCCCCCACCTAACTCTGCCCTATTAACAGACCAAGGCAGTTTCTTTATTCACCAGTGGTATTCACAGCATGCAGAGGGGAATCCCATATCAGGAACCCACTCCTCTATTTCCCCTACAAGAAATGGTTCAGTGTTTACTAATTCAATCTTTATAGCTGTTTTCTTTGTTGTTCATCCTGTTTTTCTTTCACTAAGAAAATTACTATTATGGTTTGAATGGTAAAAGTCCACCACAAACACATGTTCTTGAATGCTTGATTCCCAGGTAGTGGCACTGTTTACAAAGATTTTAGAACTGTTTTGTGGCCTAGCTAAATGTCAGCAGGCTTTGTAGGTTATATCCACCTTCTGTTCTGACAAAACATCTCTGACTCCTCATCCATCAAGATGTGAGGATCCTCTTCCACATGCTCCAAGTGCCAAGAACTTTCTCTCGCCTTCCATTCTATGACAGCTGGAAAACATGGACCAAAATAAATTCCTTTCGATGGGTGACTTTATTAGATATTTTGTCAGAGTTAGGAATAAAGTAACTGTGATGGTTAGCTTTCACACCAACTCACAAAGGAGGACTGTCCAGATGAAGTTGCCCTGCAGGCATGTCTGTGAGGGGGTGATGCTGACTGACAGTTAACGGGACTGGGAGGACCCACCTGTGACAGATGGCACTGTTTTCTGGGCAAGGTCTGCTGCGCTGTATGAGAGTGGAGAAAGCAGCCTCTTTTCTTTAATTAAAAAGTTCTTTTTCATTTTACATACCTGCCCCAGTTCCCCCTTCATCCTTTTCTCCTGCCTCCCCACTTCCCATTCCACCCCCAATCCACTTCTCAGAGGGGTCAGGCCTCCTTGGGGAATCAACAGTGAAAGCAGTCTAAGTACTGGAAGGCACACATTAATTGGTTGTTCTCTGCTCTTCACTGTGGATGTGGCGTGGCTTGCTGCTTCAAGTTCCTGCTACCTCAATTACTCTGCAGTGATGGACTGGAACTTGGAATTCTGAGCCAAATAAGCCTCCCTCTCCTCAGCTGTTTTGCAATGGTATTTTATCACGACAGTGGGCAAAGAACCTAAGATAATAATACAGAACATTGGGCCTGGGAAGCACGGTTTTTGCTGGGTACTTTGTCACAGATGATGGGGCAAAAGAGAGTTTTACTGATAATTTAATTCAACCCCATAATTTTGCGTATGTAAAATGAACTGTACATGGCTTATGTTATTGCTCTGCATCTAGATGTGCTTGTTGGCTTGGGGATATTAAGATGCTGGACTGTGTGTCTCAGATACAAGAGTTTAAAGAAAAGGGTATCTTTTGCTTCATGTCTGCAGGTGGGAATGTGCTATGACAAAGGACCCCTATCAGGGCTAAATGAGATCAATCCATGTAATGATAATTTTGTTCTTTTAAAATATTTACTATCATTGTAAGTATGTCTTAGACAAGTAAGGCTCCCTTCTTTAATATAATTTTTCTTTATGTCCCAAGGACCCTGCAGAACTCAATCTTAAATTAAGGCAAATAGGAGAAATGTGGTTAACTTAGACAAAATTAGGTCATTAAGAGAAATATGAGTTGTGCAATAAACTATTCAGAGAAGCATAAAAGTAACTGTGAACTAAATAATAGTATCAAATTTGATGAACACTCACACATCTGCTTAGTGTAAAGTATACTGCTTCATGTGCCAATTTTTAGTCTTTCAAGGTCTGTATTACGGTAACACTGTTATAATCTCAATTTCATTCTGATTTCCAGTTAGGGTTCATGAGAGAGCAGTAATGCATAGAACCATAGGCAAAATCTGTCCTTGATGGTCTTTTTTTTTAATTGCTATTGGGGGGGGGCACATTCTTATTTGCCCTGCAATGTGTTTTTAAAAAAATAATTTCTAGAAACACAAAGAGTAAACACATCAAATGGTAAATCAATACACAACTCATTGTCTAAGAATGAAAATCCAGGGTCTAGCTTTTGGGGTCAGATCTGAAAGCCAGGTCAACCTTATCTGGCCCCAGTGATGGGGACACTGGTTTGGTGGCCCAAGAATAATCAACCAATGTACTTGTAATGTGGATGGAAATAAAATCCCTCAACTTGTAGGACGTTGAAAGACCTGGGCTAAGTTCAGATCTCCATTAATGTGAAACTTTGTTTAACACCTGTACAATTTCTCAAATGGTGTTAATTATCAATTACCCTTGGCAGTGCTTTGTTAATGTACTTTATTCTTCTGAGAAATGGGGAACACTTACCATAAGCAAACTGATATGGACTGCTGCAGGCATTGTCTTGTTCATTTATCTTAGAAAACCATCAAAATGGGTAGTTTTAGCTTCATTTCATGGGTAAAGAGATATAGACAGAGATACTGTAGCTAACTAGTAGAGCAGTGTTCATACACAAAGGCATCAGGATGTAACATTTATATTTCATCCACTTTTCACTATCAGCTCAGATTTGAAATGTCTCCTAAAGATGCAAATGTTAAAGGTGTAGTAATCCCTAGCCCTAGTACTATTGGGAGAAAGGGGCCACTTAAAAGAATGAAAATTCTAGTAGAAACTCTCTCTCTCTTTCTCCCCCCCCCCCCAGCATTTTCTCTCACTTTCTCCTGCCTCCTAGTCATTTTTGTTCAAGCATCACTTTTTGTTCAAGCCTCCTTCCTGCCCAAATGGTCCTAACAGTCTGTTGTCTTGCTACTATCTCAAGAACAATGGGACCAACATACATGGACTAAAATCTCCAAAGCCACAAACTAAAGTAAACTTTGCCTGTAAGTTGATCATCTTTGATTACTTGAGCTATTTTCATTGCAGCAACAGAAATCTCTCTAAAATATCCCCATACATGTGTTTTCCATGTGAGAATCCATACCTCACTTTTCATTTTCTTAGTCATAGGCCATGTGTATCAGAATCACCTGGGACACTTAATGAAGCCAACTGTGGGTCAGAATATTGGTGAATGAGGTTCAGGAATCTACTTGGTTAATGAAATTTTCATGTAACAAACTTCTCGTGCACTCTGGAAGTTAAGACACATTGATCTATGTATTCATATACTTCAAAAGGAGTGGAGAAATATAGAATATCATAAAACTCACATAGGAGATATTGGTGTTTATAGTAGGTGTTTTTAGTGAATGACCTGCCCATATCCCTTGAGCCATGATCATGCTATTCAAGATATGCAGTTTCAAGTGTTGATTTCTGCATGCCTTAGATGGAACTCTATTTACATATAGTGAAAGTAGCCGAAAACTATTTCTATCATAAACATGTCTTCCATGATTCAGAACAATTGACTTATTAGAAATAGTGTGCAAATCTTCCAGTATTTTGACTACTTGGTCAGATGATTCTGTGGTTTGGTATTATGTATTGTGATATCTCTGAATAATATTCAGAGACCCCCCATAATATTTCATTCCAGGTGTTTTGCTGATGGTTAGCTCACTATGTCACCATTTATTCTCTGTCCTCCTTTTCTTTCTCACTCTCCTGTTTCCATCCCAGGTTCCACACTTGCCCATTATCTCTAGCCTGCATCTCCATCCTTGTCTCTGCATCTGCTTCTGGGACCAGAAACCAGAAAGCATTCAACTAAACACGCTCCGACGGCAGCATTTATTTCTATATGTAAGGTTACCAGGAGACGTTGTGAAGGGAAATTAAAACATTCCATTCTCCTGAGGAGGGCAGGAATGCCCAGAAAGTTAAGGACCTGAGGGCAAGAGAGAAGTTTGCAAAGTATCTTGCTGGCTATGGAGACCAGAGAAAGACTGGGTCCTGGCCAGAAGTGTTTCTCAAACGAATACTTTTGTGAATGAGGCATATCTGGGGCCATATCAACCTCTGGGTGAATTTGTAGCTTGACTTCTCCTTCCTTATCCCTCTGCTGGGCTGTGGCCCAATAAATAATTGTTTACTCATTTTCTTGCTTCCACCCATCATATTCAATCCCTGCATTCTACTTCTGATATTTATGACTGCATTCTGGAAAGTATCCATAATGCTCCCTTTTATGTTGTTTGTAAAAACACATGGGATACCTTATTCGTTTTGGTTAGGGATCTTTGTTTTCCCTAATAATTCTTTTTTTTTTCAAAATAATTTCCATGTCTTCTATTTAAATTTCCAATACTGTTTATTCTACAAAATCTTGTCCATTTGGATCTTCTCAACTATATTTTTAAGTCTGTAATTTCTACAGACGCACCAAACCACAAGCATCTTTTCAATATACTAGAAATAATCATGTCTTAAAATATTTCCCTTGATAATTATCACAATATTATGAAGAAAAAAAACACTCTGTGTATCTGCCTCTCTTGGTGTCTCCACTTAAAACCCAAGAGTTTTTAAAAAATGTTACTTCTTTTGCCCA
Source organism: Microtus ochrogaster (assembly GCF_000317375.1). Taxonomy (NCBI): domain Eukaryota; kingdom Metazoa; phylum Chordata; class Mammalia; order Rodentia; family Cricetidae; genus Microtus; species Microtus ochrogaster. Next base: position 12,799,372 of record NW_004949095.1, read on the forward strand.
GCATTCTTGTCTCCGTATCTAAAACTAATTTTCTTCTTCTTTGTTCTTGTTGCCTGAGACTGAAGCAAAAATTGGAAGAGAATGATTACAATTCCCAGAAGAAGACAAAAGCTAATGCTTTGCATATACTCAATCATATCTGCTCCCCCTTTGAGAATGCCCTATGTGGAGCAACGTCTTCCTCTACCTGTCAGAACAACACACGAGCCTGGTTCCGACAGGCTGTAGAATGGTCTTGTCTCAGAGCCACTGCATGAGCTATGTTTTGTGGCTTGTGTCATTAGCAGGACCAGGGAAAGTGAGTGGACTTTCCAAAGGAGCCGCCTAAACTCTACACAGGACACCAGAGGAAACCAAGGGCAGCATCCTGCTGAAAGAAGATCCAGGGAGCTCTGGACGAGCCATAGATTTGGCCTTGGATACGGTCACAGAAGTAGAGAAATACGAGTTGTATATCTGTGAAGGAGATGAGCCTGGTTTCAATATCGTAGCGTCCAGCAATGCGCAGCGAGCTGCAGTTCGAGAAAATGAGCTACAATCTGGGAAACACATGAAGAATGACTAGTGAGTGATTTATAATCCTCTTCTTGGCAACAAGGAAAGTGCTGGGTGAAGAGCAATGTGGAGCGGGGATCTATCTTGTCCTATAGCAATCTGTAACTGTTCTTGTGGGATTTAGATGCCAAGCTCCATTGTCAAGTATAGTGTCAGGTTCCAAGTCTACTTGCTTGAGGCTCCAGATCTTTCCTGGGTCATTTACTTCTAAAAGTTGTCTAGGTCAGTGAACTGTGCCTAAGCAAAGTAGTTACCACCTTTTCACCTCAAAATTGTACAGTCAGTTTTCCTTCCATTCAACTAGACTTGAGATGCTCAGCTAAACTTTTATGATTTAAATATCTTTCCCAAAATATTGTGGCAACTCACACACCTATTTGTAGTGTATGCAAATTGCCGTGAATGCAACTGGTAATTTCTTAACAGGGAAACATTTAAAAGGTGAGAAAACAATAAAGAGAATTCAATCCATAGGGGGAAAAATGTCACAAAGCCAGTTTGATGGCTCTTTTCCTACCGTGCATTTGAGTAAGGGCATCACTGAAAGAGGCAGACAAAGCAGATGCATTCTATACATATCAAATTTTGGATAAATTTTGACTGTCAGAAGGTTTGTGCCTTAAGAAAGTTGGTGAGTAGTAAGGCCATGGGGTAGCTCTGTCTATGCATGCCATCACGTAGCTCCTCCTCCTCTCTCTCACTCTCTCTTTTTAACTCACTGGAAGTGACAGGCCTTGGACTATGTACAACTCTGGATATATGGGAATGATGTTCCCCACATGGCTGAAGGGAAATGGTTCAGACATGTGCATTCCTGAGGCCAGCTGAATGGTGTGGTCTTGGAGAATTCTTCTATGTTTGACTCAAGGTAGTCACAGGGGTGGTACTGTATAAGCATAGTTTAGAAACGCCCTATTGAGTATGAGCTTTAGTAAAAAGGAAAAGAACGACTTTCAGCCATGCTTAACCATCTTTCTCTATGGGTTTGTTACATTATCGTTTTACAAATATTTACTTCATCAGATGACTGAAAGGATGTAGAATATTTTATTCAGTACTGAAAATATGTAAATCAAGAAAGAAATAGAAATATCTCATACCCATATCACCTAAAGATGGGATATTATTTCCTTTACAGTCTATCCACCTCTGATCTTTTTCTATATATAATCAGTTATATGCATAGCTTTATATCTATATGGTATACATGTTTTATGTCCTTTAATTTTTTTTTTACAAAATACAATACTGCAAACATTTTAGAAGATTAATGATTCTTTAAACAGTTGCTATTTAATGGGTTATAGTATTTCATTTTATTACTATGCATGAATTATTTTAGATGTTCACATTGTTGAATGTTAAATTTGTCTCTGTTATTTTACGAGTACGCCTAACAGAGTGAAGGACATTCTCTAACTTTTGATAATTTCCCTAAAGCACGCCATTTTCTAGAGGTATTGTCATTTATAAGTAAAGGTGACTTGACTAAAACCTGAATTAGGAAACTTATTTTCCCCTGTTCCACATACTCTGTTAACATAGGACCATCATTCCTGTATAGACTCTTTTTCTGTCTGTCCATTGATTTAAAACTAGTGGGCCTTAAAACTGATGTTCAGAATCTTTCTGGATGATTCCTCTACATTAATGTTTCATCTTGATTGTTCATCACCTATTCTTAATATATAAAACATCCCCCTGACTGGGGCTCACCCTTCCACAGCCATCGGATGCTCAAGTTTCCTTCAACTACAGAGAAGCATCCTGCTTGGGTCCTGTAGGCGGCTTCCTGGAACGAAGGCCCCTTTCCCTCAGATCTCCTATTTGATCACAGCTTGGTTCACCTGCTTGTAATAGAATTCCAAAGGCGTGGCTCCCCAGAGCCTCCTGAAGGCGCTGCCTGGTGAACCGCGCAGCATGAGACTCACACCTGCAACACATTTACTAAGGAGTCTAAAAGAAAAAAAAAAAACACCTTAGCCCAGGCCCAAGGAGGCAGAGATGGAAAAGAGCGTGGATCTGGTTTACGTGTATGAATTATTGCTCTTGAAAAGGAAACGAGGAGGAAGCTGAGCTACCGTGCACTCAAGCCTGGGTGACGGCAGTGAGTTTACCAGGGTCAAGGTAAAAGGGAAGCCTTCTGAGAGCTTTCTGGTTCAGCTGCGACTTCACGACAAGGGATTAACTTTCTGGGTCCCCTACGAACCAACAGCAAATAAAAATTCATATTACCTGGTCCCTTATTGTCACAATAGTATCTGTGTAAACATAAAATTTCATACTCAGTGTCTTGTACTCCTTGGAGAAAAAGGAGTTAACGCAGGACCAAGAACTCAGATAAATCTGGTGCTGCCTTTGGCGCTAGTGCCTAAATACATAACAGCACTGTAATTTATTGTTGGCCTAGAAGCTTCATGATGACATGAGGCAAGCCTCAAAGCACCAGTTCCTTTAAGATATAGCCAAGGAAAGAGATATCAAACACTCCCCACTGCTTGATTGGCATTATTTCCACATTCCTCAGTTTCCACTTTTGCTTTAATTTCTCTGCCAGAGCCACAAAACATAATTTCCCATATTTTTATTATTATTGTTGTTGTTGTTATCACTGTCATGCGCATGGGTTCCTTATGCCAATAAAAGTAGTGATCTCTATGTCCAAGCTGAAGCACGTAGTGGTGGTAACTAGCTCTGAGTAGGTCTTAGGAGGCGGTGAGGAATTCTGAAGTCCCTGTAATTTCTGACCTTCACAGCCGCTCTTTAAGACAGCCACGATCCTTTTCTCTTGCAAAGAACTCTGTTTTTCAGGTGAAGAAATTTAAGCCTAAAATTTCGAAATTACACCACAGTAGAGATTCTGAGACCAGGAGAGAATTTTCTTTTTAACACATTGTGGTTTTACCTTCTGGAAGAATCTATCCAGTACAATGAATAGTTTGTGTCTGTTTTTCCTTTTTACTCAACTCAACCAGAAAAACAAAATATGTGGCTTTTAATTTTTAAAAAGTGTTCAGTTCTAAGCTGTGGTCATCTCCCTTTTCTGTTGGAGATATTAAGCTGGCCTGGGCTTGGCAGTTGGAACTTGACAGCCTTTGCTGCGGCTTGTAAAATGTTGCACATTGGTGTGGAAATCACCCAGGGAATGCCACTCTTCACCCTGACATGCCATGTATGTTGGAGTCAGGCTTTTGGACTGTAACCTCTCCTTTTATGTTGCAGAAGAATTCTCTCTTTCCGCGGACTTTCTTTCTCATCCACTGGAAATGTGTTCTTTTACATTCCTCAGACCTGGAGCCCAAACTCCTCCAGGTGAATTCAATTTATTACTTGTGCTGACCGCAGCATGGTTATGCCTTCCCTCCCTTTTGTTTTTAAAGGGACGGTGTTCCACTGATGGACTGTTATGACACATTTAGAGGAAAATAATATTTTATTTAAGGACACTTTAAAAATAAAACAAAATGGCATGGATAAATGCAAAATATGTATGTATGGGATTTATAGAGTTCTTGTGACTCAAGGCCTCTGTCACAGCTCATGACTAAAATGTGAAGAACAAAGAGATTTGTTTCTTAGTTTAAATTCTCTTGACATATTTTTTAAAAATCAGTTTTAGCAATATTTGTTTTCTGGTCATCTTCACGGGTGTAACTTGTTTCAGGATGATTTCAAGTACTGTTCAGAGCCATATCTGACCCTTATATTTCCAGCTGGGACCCTACATTCCCAGGAACCCTCAGAGCTTAAAGAAAACCAGAAAGTCACTTTAGGATGTAAGTTTTAACTACTATACCCAATCAAAAAGTTAAAACATAGGAATTTTTCATGAAACAGTGTTGAAGTCCAAGAAACCATTTGCCTATTGTCTGTGAACTAAAGGATTATTCGGGCAAGGAAAAGCCAAATGGGAAATGAAAGTCCTTTGCCAAAGAGGGAGATTAGAGTTCCTTGAAACTGAACTTATTGGTGCTATTTCCCCACCACTTTGATTTTCTTTCTATATATTTCATTAACAGATATCTGATGCTTCTCAGTGTCCTCCAACTCCAATGTCCAGGGTCATTCCTGGAGCTTAGGAAGGATCTAGTGCCCAGCAATGGTCCTTTCCATGAGCTTTCATGACAATGCAGGCGGCCCTCTGACTCGCTTTAAAAACAATCTTGTAACACACAAGATTAGGATAAGGCCACAGTTTGGACTCAAAAGATGGAAAAGGAAACTTCAAACTAAAAGTGATACAAATTTTAACGGTCATGGTAAATTATCGCTATCATCATAACTACCATAAACCAGCTATTATTCGGGATTATGTTCATTTATCGGTTCAATCAGGCCTCACAATAACATTACTTTCATTTTCCAGTGAAGGAAATGCTCAAAGATTATATGACACACTCAAGGGCAGGGCCTCAGATGTGACTCACTCCAGACAGGACAAACCCTGTGTTATCTTTCCAGGGTTATCTTACACCATAAATCACAACAGGAGGCAAGAGAGAGCAGCTTGGAAGATGCTCAGCTGGTAAAACACATGCCTTGGAAGCACAAGAACTTAATTTGATCCCAAGTACTCCAAAAAAAATAAAATAATAAAAATACAGGCATAGTAGATCTATATTGTAATCCCATTGTCTAAGAGGAGGAGAGAGGAAGGACCTGGCCAGTGTGACTCAGTCTCTCTCTCTCTCTCTCTCTCTCTCTCTCTCTCTCTCTCTCTCTCCCTCTTGTTTGCTCTCGCTCTCCCTCAAAGTCCTTCTGTATATGTGTTGCTTTTATTGGTTAATGAATAAAGATGCTGCCTTGGCCTGTGATAGGACAGAGTAGAGCTAGGTGGGGGAAACTAAACTGAATGCTGGGGGAAATAAGGCAGAATCAAGAGATGCCATAAAGCCACCAGAGGAGAAAGAAAAAGCCACCAGTTGGAACCTTGCTGGTAGGCCATGAACCTCATGGTAAAATATAAAATAATAGAAATGGGCTAGTTTAAGATATAAGAGTTAGTCAGAAATATACTTAAGCTATTGACCAAGCAGTGTTTCAAATGATATTGTTTCTGAGTGATTATTTCAGGGCTGAGCAGCCGGAAGCAAACTAATAGCTTTCTGCCTTCACTCTTTTTCTCTCCCTCCCTTCCTTCCTCCCTCCCTTCCTCCCTCTCTTCCTCCTTCCTTCCCCCCCTCCCCGTCTCTCTCCAAAACCTGATGAAAATGCCTCCCACATACATGAACATTCGCACACAAAGGCAACATGTAGAGCATGTTGTGAGAACGACACAAACAAACTGTTTCCATGAGTATGGTGGATAAGGAACTTAGTGACTGCCTATTGTATGCCATGATGCATATTTCTCAAACTTTACCACTCAGTGAGAGATTATCATAGCGCTTCATATTCAGTCTAATCTTTCAGAGTTGTTAAAAATAAACACAGCAAATGTTAGCTGTTATTATTCTCACTATCACTTTAAAAAAATAATGATGGTTCTAGAGTGATGGATCAATGCTTAGGAGCCAGTATTTAAATCTGAGAGAAATCTGGTTAGAACTAGAACTTGCCCATTGGAGAGATCTTTCTGGCTTGCTCTGTGGCCACAGAGCCTCAGAGAGACAGAAAGGCACTTTCAATTCAATGACTTGGGAAAGCTTCACTGAGAAGGTAGCCCTAGAGTCTGACCTTGCAAGATGAACGAGAGTCTCAGGGGTGGGAATGATGAGGAAGGCACTCCGATTGTTGCCTGGGCCATTTAACCTCACTGAAATGATGTCTATAATTCAACAAAACTCAAATCTCTCAAGACTTCAGCCTTTAGAACTCATGCCAAAATAAATATCAGGCTGGATAAAGAAAAATGTCCCTGGATTCCTTCAAGGCACTGGTGTGAAATGTGTAGGAATAGCTTGTGTGTCCAGGGTGGGAACGCAGGTTGGATGGAAAGTTTGCTGTCCATAGAGAACACAATGTCCCGACAAAGTGACCACAGATATTCTCACGCACTCAGTGTTAACATGAGCTGGCAAGAGGTCATGGCTCAGCATATCCAGCCCTGTTCTGTGGTGTGGTGTGAGCGGGTATCTCCAGCCATGAGCCTTCCTGGAAAAAAATGAAGAGTTGAAATGTAGCTCCCGAGTCCTGGGAGTCACTCCCACAGACTGCAGATCCCCAATCAGCAAATTGTTCTTGCAATGCTAGCTCACCATAAAAAATTTAAGAACTAACAACAGTCTGTTTCCCATCAATAAAATCAGGGACCAAGGAGGTGAAAGGCACAGAGTCAACGCTGACTCTCTTTCTTGAATGGCAGGTCAGCCTTTCTCTCCAGAGAGAACCCTGTAAGCCTCAAGACACTTCAGAGAGACTAACTCCCACAAAGCACCTCCACACTGCTGCCCAAAGGGAACCCCAAGAGAATGGGCCCATTAGAGAATCCCCTTTTCTGTTGCCTTAGAAATTTTACTTTATTTGATCTCTCTATGGGCAAGTTCTTTGTTCTTCAACCTGATATGTCTTTAGCTACTTCATTCATTTATCCGTCCATCCCACAAGTATTTATGAGTTACTTCTTTGGTTTCCATGGTGACAACGATGAAAATGGAGACAAACACCTGTACCTTAACTGAGCTTACCTCATGGGGGCGAGGTTTGGTCGCCTATAAGGAAGACAAATGTGTAAAACTATGACATTTTGTAAGTAGCAGTGCTATGGAGAAAAGAGAGACAAAAGGAAGATGGTAAGGGAAGGAGAGGGTCCAGTTAGGGGATGGGTGGTCTAGAGACACCACTAAGAATGATGTCTAGGAAAAGGCTGCACAGGGAGAGTGTTAATGTAAAAGACAGATGCTGAGATCAGGTGTCCATGGCATAGGGAGGAACCAAGAGGCTGATTACGAAGCAACTTCAGTTATCCATAAATTCCATTAACATTTCTTGCCCTGAAGTCGTATTAGTCAGGGATTTCTAGAGGAAGATAATTCATAGAATGAGTATATAATACAAGGACTTATTAAACCATCTTGCCCAATATGGGTTAGGTTGTCCAACCCTTTGGTCACTTGTACTTTGAAGAAGATGAGAACCCAGTAGCAGCTCAGTCCATGAGGCTGGATGTCTCAGTAGTCCCAATCTGTTTATGAAAGCCTGGAAGATTCCTCAGAGCCTCGAGTCTTTAGTCCAGGCTAGAAGGCTGAAGGGGCTGGATTCCAACGTTGGTACAAGTTGACAAAGGTGCCAACAGAGTTAGATGCATGTACCACCAGGAAAAGAAGGCCGGCAGGCAAAAGTAGCCCTACCTTTCGCTCAGAGGAGAGGGAAGAGATACTCTCCCTTCACTCAGATTTCTTTATATCTGACTAGCTCCCAGTGTTTGACCCACATTGGGGGATGGTCTTCCCCTGTCAGACAATCTTTTCAGGAAGTACCCTCAGGTACCTGTCCAGAGGCGTGTCTCTTTGTCCCATATCCAATCAAGTTGGCTATAAAAGTAACCTTCAGCCGGGCGATGGTGGCACACGCCTTTAATCCCAGCACTCGGGAGGCAGAGGCTGGTGGATCTCTGTGAGTTCAAGACCAGCCTGGTCTACAGAGCGAGTTCCAGGACAGGCTCCAAAGCCACAGAGAAACCCTGTCTCGAAAAACCAAAAAAAAAAAAAAGTAACCTTCACAGAAGTGTCCCTCTCAAGCACACTGTTGGATACTTAATTCTCAAGTACCTATGTCAATGACATTTGAAGGCATGGCCTTTGAGGAAAAATTAAACTTAGATATGTTTGAGTGGGTGGGAACCCTGTAATGTACTTAGTGGCTTTGTAATAAGAAATAGTTGAAGATGCAATTCAGTAATAGAGCACTTGTCTAGCATTCACAAGAGCCTTGCTTCAGTCCTCAACACCATATGGGAGAAAATGTGGAAATGTGCTTGTTTGTAACACACACACACACACACACACACACACACACACACACACAATCAAAAATAGGAGAGGAAGAGAGAATCAAGCTGACATAACCATGTCATACCCTGAGATGACTTCTGCCATGTACTGGTGCACAAAGAAGACCCTCAGTAGACACTGGTGTCATGCCTTAGACTCCGCAGCCTCCAGAACATGCACTAAGAAACTCTATATTTTTCTTGAGTCACATAGTCTACAGCAACTGAAAATTAACTCTATTACCTAAGCTTTGTAACTTTTTCTCCCCAAGTATATTATGCATGAAACAAACCCCACTGTGTATTCCCATTGCTACATGTCCCTGTTATTTCTGAAAAATGTCAGCTCTGACCGAAATAGCCTAAGGTAAGTTACACTTTACCTCTGTACCTGCAGCATTCCATCCTGGCCATGGTTATTGAAATTCTAGTTAGCTAATCTGTCTTATAGACAGTTCAATGTGATTTGTGATTTCTTTCCCGAAACTGGTTCTCAGAGCATTGAACCTTGCCCAGTGTTTCTCTAGGATGCACTGTCTTGGGCTAGCATCTCCATGCTTGGTATCTTGGCCCAGGGAAAGCTGCCAGTGATCGGTTTTAAAGTACCTTCTGATTAAATGAGTCCAAGATGGACAGAGATGTGGTCCTCTGGTCTTAGTTTCAGGCTTCAAACGGAGGGTGAGGAGGGACAAAGTGATCATCAGTGTTTTGACACCCTCCTGAGGACTTTCTAGACATATTTGAAAGAGTTTTCTAGAGTTTTCTGGTCATAAGACCTGGTGTAAGTGTCTAGGTATTTTCACAAGGTAACTCAGAAGTATAGTGGTCTAGCTGGCCCCAGTTCCATTCCTGTAAGTTAGGATGAAAAGTAGACATTGGGCAAGCAGTTTTTCCTCCCTTTTGTTAAAATGGATCTTTTTTTCATATACTATATCCTGATTACAGTTTCCCCTTCCTCTACCCCTCCCACTTCTTCCCTACCTCCCCTTCCATTTGGATGCACTCCATTTCTGTCTTTTATTAGAAAAGAACATGCATCTAAGAGATAACAACAAAACCTGACAAAATAAAATATAATAAAGTAAAACAAAAAACATACTGAAGTTGAACTAGGTGAGCCAGCAAGAAGAAAAGAGCCCCCAAGAAAAGGCACAATTATCAGAGACCCACTCGTTCTCACACTTAGGCGTCCCCTAAAAATACTAAACTGAATTCTATAAACTATATGGAGAGGACCTGGTGGGGATCCCTCTAGGCCCCCTTGCTTGCTGCCTCAGTCCTGTGAGTTCATATGAGCTTTGCTTATATTGACTTAGAGGGACTTGTGGTGTCCTCCCTCCCTTCTGGATCTTACAATCTTTATGCCTCTTCTTCCAAGGGTTTCCCTGAGCTCTGAGGGGAGGGATTTGATGGACACATCTCATTTACAGCTATATATTCCAAGATATCTCTCTCTCTCTCTCTCTCTCTCTCTCTCTCTCTCTCTCTCTCTCTCTCTCTCTCTTTGTTGAATGCCTGTCTGTGTGTCTCTGTATTTCTTCCCACCTGCTGCAGGAAAAACTCTCTCTGAGGATGGCTTAATACAGTTCCATGATATAGCAGAATATTATTAGGAGTCATTTTATAGATACTTCTTAGACCAGTAGTATTTGGTTTTATCCTAGGTATCCAGGCTCTCTGGTCTCTGGTTCCTGGTCACCCAAGCAGTATTGGGTATGGGTTTCATCTGTGGAGGGGACCTTAAGCCAAATCAGCATTGGTTGATAAATCCCTGGGCAGGGAGTTTTCAATCTCCCCCACAGACGACCCTGAGGCTCTAGCTACAGAGTGCTGAACTGCTTCTTAGAAATGTTTACAGAAAATGAAAAGTACACCATGAAGAAAAATTAAATGTACACAGTCAAACGTTGAGTGGAGCCACAAAAATTATCTCTTTGCACGCATAAAAGTTTTCAATAAAATGTTGAGTACCAACAATTTGCCAGAACTGGTTTTAGATAGGATGAAGTCAAGTAGTCAGGGCTCTGCTCTCTGGAGAGTCTGGCTGCAAAATGTGCCCCCGTGGGCTCTGAGCTGCCATCTCTACAGAGACCGTAGACTGACAAGCTAAATATTGGTGAGATGTGCTTCTGTCTTTCTTTGGTTTTGTGTGTTTGTTTTGTACTGGTCTGACTCTTACTCAACTTGATTATGTCAAAGCCTCATCGAGTCCCTTTCCCTACCCATATACTCAAGAAACATCATTTAGCGATCCTCTTTAGAAATACCAATAAGCTGTAGTCGAGTGCAGCCGAATCAGAGCCTGATTCGAATCTCCTTCCTGAACTTTGGGAGTTGCAAGCTTTGATGTGAGACAAATGAAGGCTCCTTATGACCTTCAGTTTTCCTCACGGTTAAAATGCGCTTAAAAACAGTGTTCATAAGGCTGCTGGATAATACGACAGGATGCATGTCAAGGTCCAAGAGTGGTAGACATGGTTAGACACATGCATGAGTCAAAGGTGCATGTGCAAGCCCGTCATCGCAACTCAGGGAAGCCACAGTTTCCAATAACAAATAATGGAGTCTTCATTTAAGCTATTTGGTAAAAGCCAGTATCACCAACAAAGCAATGGTCTTTGCTGTCTCTAAACGGAGACAGAAGACAGAGTTTTAGGGAAAATCCCACTAGTTATTATCAAATTACACCTTTAAAACTGCTGTCTTTTATCACATGAATTAATTCATTCATTTTGAGGTCTTCTCTCCCTCTCTGACAATTCAACTTTTCAAAAAAAAAAAAAAAAACAAAAAAACAAAAAAAAAAAAACACTGACCACTGTCTCTAGCTTTCCAGAAGCCTCCTCTTCCTGAGTAATTCCTCCCTGAAGATCGTACCTATAAAAGTGCTAACATGAGGGATTCAGTTACCGTTTTTAATAGCTCACATATCTTAGGTTGCCATGTTATTGTACAGGGAGACCTGTAACCACCCAAACACCATCAAAAACATACCAATGTAATTTGCAGGAAAACCCCTGACAAGTCCCTTTGGGCCTGTTGGATTGAAGCTTGGTACCAGAATGCATTTGCAAGTCTATTTTCCTGATGAAAATTTCCTTGTTTACATAAGAATGTATTCAGGCTCTTACCATGGTGGGACTTCATCCTCAACCCTCCCCCTGGGGTGCAGCTCTATAACGGACCAGCGGTTTTGACGACTTCCTGAAGTTCTGTCTCCTGAAAGACAGGGTCAGTAGAGAGTAAAACAGGGGTCAAGGAGTAGGGAGGGTACCTTGGGAACATTGGTAATGCAGAAGCTAAGCCCCACCAAATGGGAACAGTGACCAAGGAGTTCAGCAGATCTGGAAAGAAATCTGAGCTGGGGGAGTGGTGGTGCCTCAGGCCTGTAATCCCATTACTTGAGAACATAAAGCAAAAGAACTGGTATGAGTTCAAGGCCAGCCTAACTTCCATACTGAGTTTGAGGCCAGTAATCTGTGTTATAGAGTAAAACCTGGTCAAACACAACAAAACAAATGAAGTATCAACCTCTCTTCTGGAGCCCAAATAATGTTCGTAAAACTTAGGGAACATGTTATACAGCAGAGGTCCCGGCCTTTCCCCTTTCTGGTCCTCTTTCCATCACTACATGTGCCTGCAGCTAAGATGGATGGAGCCTCTCCATAAGACTCTAGAGACTGCTCAGAGGCCTTGGCCTTTTCTTTGGTGCCTACCTCTGCCGCTCTCTCAAATGTTCCACACAGAACCTGTCCTTTTAAAACGCAACATGATTTATATCCACCCCCTTGCTTTGTACGAGCTGCTTCTTTCAACTGCTAAAATCTGACCCAGTTCAAACATAGTCTCAGGGAAGACTTCCCAGTGCATACCAGCAGCAACATAGACTGGCCCTACTACCTCCTCCCCTTTGGTCCCTGGCACTTTGTATTAGGGCTGTTTTGTGGCATTGCACACAAAAGTCTATAATTATTTTTACATGTCCCTTTCTTCTATTGTTTTAGGTTTCCTTCAGAGGCCAAGAAACACGTTTTCTAAGTTTTATGTACTCCAATTCTCCAAAACTAATGAAGGAATTACAGAACGAATCAGTGAGGCTACCTACTTGTATGACAGTCCAGTAAGGAAGAGGAGTCCCACCCTCTACCTTCTCTTGGTCCAGACTGTCCAACTGGCTAGGTCACACTGTAGAGCGTTCACTGGTAGCTTATAACAACGGATTGTCTGGGAAAGATCTTCTAATACAAGTACCCTTTGACAGAATGAAAGAGACCCTCTAAATTGCCATGTGTCCTCTATGAAAATGTCCCAAAGAGAAAACACAGCCATGCAGCTTCTTCAATGAGAGTAGGGGAGACTATGGGAAGAAACAGGGCACAGGGTCGCCTTTGCAACAGGGACCAGCTTTGTGGCTGGGAAGTCCTTCTATTTGAGAGTCATGAGCTCTGGAATGTGCAAGGAAAAACATATTCAGTCGGGTATTGACTCAGAAAGGCCTGGAATTGATGCCTAGCGTTGTTCTTCAAGGTCCTGGGGCACTCCAAGGCATAGTGGTCTGAGCCCAATTGCACACGCCCGGCATGTATCAGTACAAGCCTTAAATCAGAACCACCCGTGCTGCTCCACCTCCTCCCCTCTCTCTGGCTCGGAGCCCTCCCCCTCCCACCCCCCTTTGCTGCTGGCTCATTAAGGCCTTTCCCAGTGCAGAGACACTGCGTTTTGGGGACTGGTGGAGTGTTTGATATTTTCCCCTCTGCGTGTCAAGGGCATTTACAGTCGGCGTCAGAATGTTATGTCGGTCTGAGGAGGCACTTTGAAGTGTTAGTGGTAGAGGCCACATGTGCAGGCAAGATGTGCCTCCTCCTGATCCCTGGATCCTGAGGTTCCCTGCTCAGTTCTTTCCCAGCGTCATGTGACAATGAGCAACACTGCTTAACCCTTTACTTCTTGGCACAGTAGCTGCTTCTTAGGCTTGTTATTTAGAGAAAGCCCACTGTCTCTTCCTGCCTCTGGCTACAGGGATTGTATGGAGGACGCTGTCCTTGTCTTCTGCTCACTCTATGGAACTTTTGGGGGGTTGTTTTCGCTACCACTCTGCATAAATGTATGTATGAAAAGCGTTGCAGATAGTAGCAAACATTTTAATACTGTGTGGACAGTATGAAGCAATACAATAAAAATGATGTTCTCGTCAGCTTCAAGTCACGGCAGGCCAATTCACAGAGCTGTTGGGCTGTTTGATCATTCCCTTCCTCAATCCCACAATGCCCACTAAGAACAGACTGCTATACCAATTGCCATCTTATTATTTAAGACTCATAATATCCTTGTCAGTCAACACTATTAATTGCATCTGAAATTCAGATAAATCAATAATGAGCAAAGATCATATTAGAAAATGGAGGGTCTTGAACAAAGGCTCCCCCAAACCATCCTGCTCTAATTAGTGTCTGTTTCACTGACCTCTGGAAGACAATCATTTCTGTTCAAGGTTGGGTCAGGTCAGTGACTTTTCCCTCTCCTGAAACAATCCGTGGGATGCCCTGATCCCACATTCTCCCAGGTCCAAGTCAGGAGCACTTCATAAATAGCAACGGCACGAAGGAATGAGTGAACAGCATGACAAAGATGCTGAGTCTAAGGCTGCAGCATCTCATCCCTTCTCTGATGAAAAAGTCTTCCCCAAACCTTCCCCAACACCAACAGGACCCCCCCCCAAAGCTGTCAGGGATTCAGTCCTTTGGAGCCAAGAATCTCCGTTTCCCTGTTAGAACCCCTCCCAGGTAACACTGCTCTCAGGCTTCCTATGCCTCTTTTCCTCCTATGCCACAGATCCTCAGCCTTTTAAAGACTGGGCACAGTTAAAAAACAAACAGCAAACAAACAAGAAGTCAGGTGATATTACTGGCTTTGTTGGAAAGACTTTGCTCTGTGTGTTTTGCTGTGTACACGTCAAAATATCTCCTGCGACATTAGCCTGTTGGACTCCAGTGAAGAGTGTCGCCTAGCGGGGGGGGGGGGGGGGCTCACTACTGCAAAGCTACAGAAAAGCCCTTTGTCTTGCACATTGTTCCCAGCAGGTCTGCCAGCATCAGTGTGGAGGAAGGGTACCCTGACTCACCACTCTCCCTTCTGCCCTCATTTCCTTCTCCATCTCCCCTCTCTCCCTCTCTTCACCTTTCTGTGCCCTCCCCCTTCCTGTTGGAATGAGATTTTTTTTTTCATCACTCTGTCTAGAAAATTAAATGTTCAGTGTGGAATAGTTCCCAAGATGCATGATCTCTGAAAGGCCACTTTAGCTCAAGGCTTGAGCAGTGTTTTCAGCTAGGGTTGTTACCCTGAGTCCCCCCTGTGTCTTTTGTCATAGAGTCCTGACTGGGTCCTTCCCTCAGGAGGCTTTGGGCCTTGACCCAGCTTTGTCCTTGGTGGAAGCTACTTCATTTGTGTCCAGTGTACCAGAAAGAAAAAAAAAATATGTTATTTTTTCTGTTGCCAAATGAATTCATTGAAGTATTTTTATTTGTTTTAGGGTTGAGCTGGCAGCTGATTCTCACAGGACAGCGGATTGGCAGGCAATTGAATTTTAAATTAGGCATTTTTTCATAATTCTTCCGACTCATAAATCTAAACAAAATCAAAATTTTAAATGTCAAAATTGTGAAGACATAGAGGGACCTGTTCTTTGTGGCTTTTGCTTATTAAGGACAGTTGATGGCCCTTTGCCTGCAGGCCTGCGCTACCACCCAGGATGGCTAACTTTGTATTCGCTTATGTTTTCCTTTACATTTCTGTCTCCTTTTGCTTCGTTTTTATCCTGGTTCTTTCCTTGCACTTTTTCTCAATGTCCTTGTGTCCCTAGATGTTCCTATGTAGGCTTAAGTCGGAGGACACTGTTCACTTCCAAACAAGTAAAGTCCACAGCAGCTCTTCCTTTTTAGTTATTACTTCTTATCTTTGAGGTTTTCTCCTTTTTTTTCTATTCTTTCTTGTTCTTCAGTTTCCTCTGCTTCTAATTCAGAAGAATAAAAGTAGCCATTATTTGGGTAATGAACTTATGCTATGTATAAGTTGAATATATTGAAGCCATATCGCTTAATCACAGTTGAAATCTTTAAAAGTAAGTGATCGTGATTTCCTGTGCCCGCCCCCTGCTTGCTCATTTTCTGTTTGAAGTGTGCTTGGCTTGTCCTCTGGTTCTTAGCAATTCTCCTGCCTCTCTTTCCCAAATGGGGCTGCATTTCAGATATATGGCACTTATAATGCCTGGCCTTTTATTTTAAAGCAGGGTTTTCTGAAGCCTGGACTTGCCCAGAATTCACTCTGTATCTGAGGCTGGTCCTGAACTCCTGATGCTCTTGTCTCTTTCTTCTGAGTTCTGGAATTTCAGGGATGCATCCATCAAATTGTTTTCCCCCAGCTGTTATCATTTTGTGAAAAGAATCCTAATGTCTTGTCCAAGCTGGTGAGCGCATTCGAGTGGGAACATTCTAGTGAGCCACACAACCTTACAAACCCCTAGCTCCCCTCCTCTGCACAGTGAGCTGACTCTGTGGCCTTTATTCAGCTAAGCAGACTCCTTGCTCTCTTGCTGACTGAAGGCATGACTGTCTTAATCTTCACAAGTCTTGGGCTCTGTGAGTGTCAGTTTAGGGTCTAAATACCTGGGCCTGACCTTGGCAGCTGGGCTCAAGTTTCTGTGGGCCATAGGTTCAAGTAAAGGCAAACCAATGTCAACAGGCGTGTAGAGGAAGGAAGAAGCCCTTCAGTTCAGCTAGATACACTTACATTCTATAAATACAGTTGTTATTTAACACAGTCACTTTATTTTACCTTTGCATAAATTCTCACATGCACAAAAAATGAAAAGAAAAGCACCATTAAAGAAAACATATTAACTTACAGCAGATTTACTCTAGTGTAAAATCTGAGAAGTGTGATAATTACTAAAAATTATTTAATTGCTACAGTTTTCAATGAGAAAGTAAGAATTGACTAGCATTGCATAGCATAAAGAAATGAAGGCATGACATTCTCATGTTTCAAGGCATAAGGTCAAGGGCTACAGTATTTGGAAAAAGTGAAATATTAGCTCTAGGAGTAGCTTTGGAGGGGGTCTTCCTTTTATTTCAATAGTTTCAGGGATACTAAATAATTATCTATTCAACTTCATTTTGGCAAGATTGTGCTAATTGAAGATGTATTTATAAAGATTTTGATGATAACTTTGTCTACTACAAAAATTAAAGTTTGTAAAAGCATGGTAAATTTAATTTCCTTCTTGGCTTGAAAGAAAATACATAGAGTATGATTCCAGTGTTGCTATGGAGAATCAAACAGAGAAATGGACCTAGGTCACTACCATTTGGTTTTTCTTTTATTTTTTATTTATTTATTTATTATTTTATTATTTGTAAATCAAATGAAGGTATGTAAAACAATGATACATTTATTTGATGAGCAGTAGACTATTTAATATCTTTATCTGGCTCTGAAGTTTTTGTTGTTTCTACCCAAATCAACCATATCAAACGTTCATTTTAACTAGTTTTCTTTAATACATAACTCTTTATTTGTGGCTCACTTTTACCAATTCATCCTGTAAGTTTTCCCCTGACTCTTGGACAAGGAATAAGGATCCCATTCAAATGGTAGGCAGTCATGAATTGTAGGGCGGCTCTGGGTATTATTTCTATGCACAGAGTCTTGGTTCACATTTCTGTCTTTGTGGATCTGTTATTGCTGCACAAGCAAGTGTTCCCAAAGATTTGACTGATCTTTTATTGACCAGGTCAGGGGCCATGAGACACACAGCAGGTGATAACAAGTTCAACAGGCCAAGCTACCAGATGAGTGATTCTCTGATAGGAAGCCCCACCTGGAAAGGTTGTGGAGTTACTGGCTGTGGAAACATGGTCCTTCTGTCTATAATTTCTCTCCTGAGTCACTTAATTTCTTCCCTAAGAATAGTTTTGATGTCTTCCCACTGCTTGTGTATTTATCTCATGAAAATATTACATCTGCTGGGCACATATATCTGTGGGTGGTCAAGAAGATGACTTTTTACTTAGCTATATAAGTTTTGCTATATGGAATATATAGTGGGACATGCTTTATAACTGTCCTACGAGGACTGTAGATACTTAAAAACCTGTTTTGTTCCTTTTTACCCAGAGTAATACAAAAAATAATCATTTCTCCCCAGTCTAACACAAACTGCACACAATCATTTCACTTTTACATCAGAGCAAGTTCAAACTAAACTAAAGGTTTTTGGTAAATAGATCATAAGTTTGAAACCTTACAGCTATGCATAAGATCAGAGCCACAGATGTCCAACCAAGGTTACTGAAGAAGTCATGTCAATTCCTTACTTGCAAGTTTGTTAACAAAAGACTCAGCTCATTTCACTGTACTCCCTGCCCTTTGGTCATGATCTCACTTTTGTAACTTTGGTCCCTTGTGTAGTAGCCATGGCAATGGCTCAACTACCTATCACTTGCCCTAGGGACGTGTTCTTGACCAATGAGAAACTCTTGTGGTTTCTTTTTTCCTTTTTTCTTTTGTCTTAGTCAGTGTTTTATTGCTGTGAAAAGATACCATGACCATGGCAACTCTTACAAGAGAAAGCATTTAACTGGGACTTGCTTATGGTTTTAGAGGTTCCATCCATTATCATCATGGTGGGGAGCATGGCAGTGTGGTGGCAGACGAGGTGCAGGAGAAGCAGCTGAGTGTTCTACATCTTGCAGGCAACAGAAACTGGACTGTAACACTGGGTGGTATCTTTTTTCTTCACGTTTTTATTATTTTTTTTTAAAGCAAATAGTCTTTTTCATTTTACAAGCCATTCCCAGTTTCCACCCCTCCCCTTCTCCCATCCCCTACAACCCCTCCCCCATGCCTCATCCCCCATCCACTCCTCAGAGAGGGTAAGGCACATTGCTCTGGGAAAGGTCCAAGGTTCTCCCTGCTATATATAGGCTGAGCAAGGTATCCATTCAAAGAGAAAAGGTTCCCAAAAAGCCAGTACAAGCAGTAGGGATGAATCTTGGTGCCATGCAACTGTCACCCACATTCAGAGGGACTGGTTTTGACCTATGCTGTTTCCTTCCCTGTCCAGCTGGAGTTGGTGAGCTCCCATTAGCTCAGGTAAACTGTTTCAGTGGGTGTCCCCATCATGGTCTGGACCTCTTTGCTCTTTTAGGTTGTTTCCAGGTTCTGGCTATGACAAACCATGCTGCTATGAACATAGTTCATAGCAAGAGTAAGCACACTAGTGTGAAACAGGATTCTGTCAGTGTGCAGTGAAGTCTTACCTTTTTATTTTGTTAAATGTGAACACCCAAGGTCCAAATCAGGAGCAGAAGAAGAGGGACCACAAGCAAGGAACTCAGGACCGCGAGGGGTACACCCACACACTGAGACAATGGGGATGTTCTATTGGGAACTCACCAAGGCCAGGTGGCCTGGGACTGAAAAAGCATGGGATAAAACCGGACTTGCTGAACATAGCAGACAATGAGGACTACTGAGAACTCAAGAACAATGGCAATAGGTTTTGATCCTACTGCATGTACTGGCTTTGTGGGAGCCTAGGCAGTTTGGATGCTCACCTTACTAAACCTGGAAGGAGGTGGGGGTTCCTTGGACTTCCCACAGGGCAGGGAACCCTGATTGCTCTTCGGGCGGGGGGGGGGACTTAATTGGGGGAAAGGGAGGGAAATGGGAGGTGGTGGCGGGGAAGAGACAGAAATCTTTAATAAATAAATAAATTTAAAAAAATATTAAAATGTAAAACCTGAATCAAAAAAAAAGTGAACACCCAATTATTTTTCAAGATATTCTAAATGCAGTTTTCCTAATTTCATTTTCAGCATGCTTATTACTACTCTATAGAAATTAATTTTCCTTTTGTTTATATTAATTTTGTATCTTCCAGGTTTGTCCAATTGTTTGTTAGTTCTTTTGAATTTTTAGTGCATTCCTTAGGACTATCTGCATACAAATTACATCATTTGCAAATAGAGGTATTTGTATGTCCTTTTTAAAAATGTGTTTATATTTTAGTTTTTCTCATCTAATTGCTTTGGCTAGAATCTCCAATAGAAATGTTAAAGATAGATACTTTTTACTTATTCTGTGTTTTAAAGATGAGCGTTCAGGTTTTTTGTTTTTTACCATTAAAGAGAAACAGTCTAATTAAATAATTCAATCAAAAATAATGTAGAGCTCAGTTATTGTGTTGAAACGTATCCTGAATTGCATGTTTGTGTTTATTTCTACTGGAAACATTGAGGCACCCTTCAAGAATAAGTCACTAGATGAGAATTAATAGTGTTGATGGTTTTCTCATAAGACTTAAATGTTCTGATTTAAACTGTCATTTAAAACTGTCGTTATACAATAGAAGATAAATGAAAAGTTCATGGTAATAATTCTTCCATTTATTTGTAACAGCACCTTTGTGTTTTCTGATTTTTGAAGGTGCACTAAATTTGTTTAAAATCATAAGACATTTCTAACCAGAGAACATTAAAGTTTGTACATGGTTCTGAGCAGGTGCAAGAGACATGTGGATTAATACTTTCCTCTCTATGACCCACACAACATTATCAGTACAAACAAATAAGGGTGCCTACATTTATCAGGTAGAAAGAGTGTTTTTACAAAAACATTAGCAATAAAGAAATGAAATTTATTCTGTTTCAAATTTTTATTGCTAATTTTTGCACACCTGTTCTTTTGTGGACCAGAGTCAGTTCCCAGCACCTACATTGCTGGTTTCACAAGATTCTGTAACTCTGGGAGATTTAATCCACCCTCATGTTCTCTGTAGGCACCAGTGTGTGTGTGTGTGTGTGTGTGTGTGTGTGTGTGTGTGTGTGTGTGTATTTTTCATAGCCTGGGTCATGTGTCCTATCAGTTTAGCATGGATGCATGATTGACAGATATTCCTGTACATCTCCCCATGCTGTAAAACTCTGCAGCAATAAAACCATTTCATGTAAATGCCTATAGTGTATTCTTGAGATTTCATTACAAAATGGGAGTATCGTGTGTGTTGTAGTTAATATAATTTATTTTGTCTACAATATATCACTTCATTGTATAATAGCTCGCATTTACATAGTCAGAATAAGTAAGCTGTGTTCCCTTTATTGACGTTGCAAACTGAGCTAAAAATCACCCTTCAGTTCTTCCTCTTGGGTTATATATAAACACTTTTCATGGACAGCCTCAAGAAGCACACTTAATGAGTTTTGACATTTCTCCTTCCATCAATATTTCACTTGCCCTCAAAGCAGGTGTACCAAAGTAAAGGCCATAGTTATGTGGTGTAATTTCATTGATTTTTTTTGACATTCTCATGTACACTAGATACAACCTGTTAATCTCTAATTTGAATTTCTCCAATTCCAGTGACTTTGGGACTTTTTATTCTTCACATTTAATAACCATTTGGGATTCTTTTTATGGATTAGTTTAGTATCTTTCTCATCTTCTTGGTTTGTTTGTCTTTTAAATATACATTTGTCACATATATATTCTGCATATAAATAGTTTTTCAGTATGGTATCCAGTGTTCCTGCTTATTGATATCCAGTTTTCTTTTTCCCTTGGGGCACATGAATGACTGAGTTTCCCAGTTCCTTGCAGTAAGAAGCCATTGTTCTAGTTCTGTTGATGAACTGAGTAGCAGTGACCTAAGATGCCTCTACAGCAGAAGATTTAGCTGTCAGAATAAATGTTCTCTTCTCATGCAAGAGTCTTGATGAGGATGGGCAAGTGGGTGCTCCATTACCCTGTGCCTCTGAGCTGACAGTGTGAGTCAGATTGCCTGGGGAATCACTGTGGACATACAACATGACCAAGTTACAAACTTTTATTGCTTTAAAACATTGAGATTATGATGACTGCGTGCCATAACCTGATGGGTAAGATTGGTTTCCTATTTTATAAATACTGTTATTTTTATGTTACACTTATTTTTAAAATTTTTAAATTTAGCATTAATTTTATTAACATGCATTTGTACGCATGTATGTTTGTGTGCCTCATGTGTGTGCGTGTAGAGGCCAAAAGATCGCACCAGGTCCTTGGAATGGGTGGAGCAGATCATTGTAAGATGCAGTGTGGGTACTAGGAATTGAATCTGGGTCCTCTGGAAGAGAAAGCAATGATTTTAACCTCTGACCCCTCTCCAACCCCTACATTTTGCTTTTTAATGTTTGTTTTATTTGTTTGTTTATTTGAAATGCTGATCATTGGGCCCATGGCCTTAAGCATGTGAGACAAAAACACCATTACTGAACTCTATCCTCTGATTAAAAATTGTTATATTAATTACATTTATTTACCTTTTTTGACTTTGTGCACACACACATATGCCACAATGCACACTGGAAGTCAGAGAACAACTTGCAGTGGTGAGTTCTCTCTTTCCATGGTGTGGGTCCCCAAAATCATACTCAGGTCATCAGCTTGTCAGTAAGCACCTTTACCTGCTGAGCCACCTCACCAACTTTCCCTCTGTTTTTATTTCAATATTATTAAAATATCAATCACTGCCATTTTATGTTTTACTTTGGAAACTCTTTCTAAAGTCATATTTTCACTAAAAACTTGTATGTGTCTGAATTTACTTTTGTGTGTGAGGTAAGATAATCTTATTTTTATAAGTGGATGTCCAATTTTATAATCTCTGTTTATACGACAGCTATTTGTGGTGTCTTTTGTCCACCTTTCTTCCTGTGAAGTAGACCTCAAATCTAATAATAGAACCTGTGGTTATATCCATGAGTGCCATGCAGCGATGGGCAGGAATGGACACACTGTGCCTGGCAGCTTGGTCTTGTGGTTTGTAAGGTTCAGAACAGGAAGGCGCTTTGATGCCCTTTCTTCCCCCGGCAGCTAGAGTAGGAACTTCTGAGGTTATGAAAGCAAAGACAACTCACGTTCCAGCTTGTTTCCTCTTCATCTTGCAACCAAGTTCCGGTGGACAACTAATACTAATGACAGATACCTGTTGACAGTGGTTTCTGTCCCTCCTGGTCCCGCAGTCATTCAGTCCCAAAGAAACACACAGAAGCCTAAATTAATTATAAACTGGTTGTCCTATTAGCTCAGACTTTCTTCCTCTCTACCCTTTAATTAAAGATGCAACCCTCTAAGGTATTGTTGGATCTCTATGTCTTTGTGCTAATTCCCTGCTTCCCAGATCCAACCTCAATGTCATTTGCTTGTTAAAGGCCAAGAGCAAGTCTATCTTTAGTTGAATGAGAGACATGTTCCATGACTACAGGTAATGTTCACCATTTTCCTTTCTCCACTCTTTATCTCTCTTCTTTGATTATGGAACCTGAAGCTTGCCTACTTCTTGCTACAACTTTAAGTGAAGATTTTCTGTACTTTATCCAGAATTTTTCTAAGGGATGCCATCACAGAATATGCAGTATAAAAGTTATTAAACCTCATTAAAATTGTTTAATTCAACATTTAAAGTATTTTACAGTGAAAAAGGGAGTAAAGTTTGCATAAAATCCATTTTTTGTTAATGCTAAAAATAAGAAAAAGTGTGGAACATCTCTGCCTTGTTGTTTCTGAGTGTGTTTATATTTCATAAGGTCAAGCAGATGCAGACAAGCTACTTCATTTCCTGTTGGGAAATGGATTTCCAAACCTTTCAGTTTACAGAATAACATGTTTCTAGAGCACATATCAGTTATGGAATCTGAATCTAAGTTGACCCCACAGATGCACAAGTTAAGAGATGCCAGGCTGGGCAGTGGTGGCACACACCTTTAATCCCAGCACTTAGGACACAGAGGCAGGTGGATCTCTATGAGTCTGAGGCCAGCCTGGTCCACAGAACAAGTTCCAGCACAGCCAGAGCTGTTACACAGGGAACCCCCATCTCACCCCCTCAAAAAGAGGAGCCAGCTCCAAGTGTATTACAGAGTATTAAATAAAAAATTTAATTTAGTATCAAAAGCAATGTGTACCCCAACAGCATTGCTGAAAGGAATAAGCAAAAGAAATTTGCACAGCTTACTAATTGGTCAAAGTCAGGGCCACGATAAATTGTGTTATAAATACACCAAAACACTAACAATATTCTAATTCTATTTGGTCACTACTTATAGATCACCCAAGAAGCAACTACATTTGACTCAAAATATAACTTTTATGTATCATATTGAATATCATATTTTTTATAGAAATTCTGGCTGCTATTGTGAGTAATGAGATCAATCCTCCAAGGCTAAGTAAATACTTTAAATTATATCCTTATATGTGTGTCCCTGGAATTTCTTCTAGTAATTATATTACTTAATGATGAAGAGCAAACACAGTATTGCACATCATACTTTGTGATCTTATACCAATTTTCTTTCTCCTCTTTAGTTTTCTGTTTCTTACCATAAAGCTCTATAAAGAACAGAGTGCCAGGACTTGGAAAGAGTAAGACACTATGCCGTAAGGGCTCTGGATTGACTTGTGGGAAACCTCCTCAGAGAGTCATGCTTTGCCCTTCTTTCCTTTCAAGTTTCTCAAGTCTAATTGTTGAGTTATCTAGCCATAAAAATAACCTTGCACAGAGAAATTCTGCTGATCCTCCAGAAAGTGGCCAGCACATTCTCTTGGCCATGCTGCATACAGCACCAGTGGGGACTGTTCACAGGAAAGCCTTGGTTAGTAGCTTTGTCAAGTGATTTGGGCCTGATTCTGATACCAGAAGGAATGTAAGCCAGGATTCTGCACCCCAATCCGCTCAACATAATTACACAATTTTACTTTCTCAGAAGGAAAGATGGGAACTCTTGGCCAATAGTCTATCTTAATTTTTACATCTTACCTCCCAGATGGTACTGGCTTCAGTTGAATTCATCTCAAAGCACTTTGTAACATTTTTACTATTTAAAAAACTATTTTACTTTTTGAGATTATAACTGTATTATTTCTCCCTTCCCTTTTCTTTCTTCAAACCCTCCCATGCATGCCTCTTTGCTCTCTTTCAAATCCATGGCCTCTTTTACATCAATTGTTGTTATATACATATAGGTATATTGATATACATATTTTCCTAAATATACTACAAATACAATCTGCTCAGTCTATACAATGTTACTTGTAGATGTGTTTTCAGGGCTGACCACTTGGTATTCGATAACTAATCAGTGTAGTTTTCCCTGGAAAAGACTATTTCTCTTACTCTCAGCATCCTTTAGCTACCTGTGGTTCTCTTTTGAAACTCGAGGCCTGATTGGGCTCTCCCCTGTCTCCCTTATTATTCCTGTTGTTGTCTCTGTTTAGCTTATGTTTGTGTAGTCACGTTGGTGAGACTGAAGCAGTAGTTCTCAAACTATGGGTTACAACCCTTGGGGTCTATAGACCCCAAGAGTATTCCTTTACACTGTGTGAATATATATCACCATGGTTGGTTTAATGAAGAAGCTGATTGGCCAACAGCTGAGAAAGAAGAGATGGGGCAGGAGAGCCAGACAAGGAGAATGCTGGAAAGAAGAAGGACAGAATCAGAGGAGTCACCAGCAGACACAGAGGGAAGCAAGATGGGCATGCCATACTGAAAAATGGTACCAAGCCACATGGCAAAACATAGATAAGAAATATGGGTTAATTTAAAATGTAACAGTTACCTAGTAACAAGCCTGAGCTATTGGTTGATCATTTATGATTACTATAAGCCTCAGTGTGTTTATTTGGGAACTGCTTGAAGGACAGAAACTTCCACCTACAAAGTCAATAGACCCTTTCACTGTGGTCACCAAAGACCATCAAAAACACAGATATTTACATTACAATTCATAACAGTAGCAAAATTGTAGTTATGAAGCAGCAGGAAAAATATATTAATTTTGAGGTAGTGCTGAGCTAGAATAACCTTCTCAGAAATAAGTGACTTACACAAATGAAGAACAATTTTTTTTTCCTGGAATGGAAATATTTGACACAGCAAGGCCACAAAGAGTTAGAGGCTTTTTACAACTAAACAAAACAGTGTGACTAGTGGAGACAAGTCAGGCTTTTGCATGTGTGTTTCTGTTGTTGAATTGGCCCATCTACATCACAGGCTATGAGTAACAAGCTCTAGAGAAAGCCAATGAAAAGCCAGAATGCACTTTGTTACCCTATCTTGCTTTCAGGAGCAAGTTAGCATGGTCAGTCTCTCCAACTACGTCAGCCAGTACAGACCCCTAAGACCTTTATACCACTCAGTGGCATCACTTCCCACCATCTATGCCACCCTTCTTTTTAAACAGCATTTTCTTTAAACCCATAAATTGCTACAACATCCAAAGTTGTAGAAATTTGTAACTTCAAGTTACTATGTTTTTTAGTTAGGGTTTCTATTGCTGTAAAGAGACAACATGACCATGGCAACTCTTATAAAGGAACATATATTAATTGGGGCTGGCTTACAGTTCAGAGATTCAGTCCATGGTCATCTTGGCAGGAAGTCTGGTGTCACACAGGCGGACATGATGCTGGAGAAGTAGCTGAGAGTTCTACAATCTGGATCTGAGGGCAGTAGGAAGAAACTGAACCACTAGGCCTGGCTTGAGCTTCTGAAATCTCAAAGCCTACCCTCCAGTGACACTTCCTCCAAATGACCACACCTACTCTAACAAAGCCAAATCTCTTAATAGTGCCATTCCCTATGGGCTTATAGGGCCTCTTGTGGGATAATTTTTTCGTACACTGTGAATATGTGTCACTCTAATTGGTTTAATAAAAAGCTGAACAGACAATAACTAGGCACAATTTCCAGGCAGAGAGGAAGCTGGGAAAAAGAAAGTAGAGTTGCCAGCCAGATGGGGAATAACCTGTTGGGTATAATGGAGATGAGGCAAGAAGCACATGGAAAAATGCAGATTTAAAAATACGGGTTAATTTAGATTATAAAAGCTAGTTAAAAACAAATCTAAGCTAGGGCTGAGCTTTCATAATTAATAAGTTTCTTTGTGGTTATTTGGGAACTGGCAGGCAGGACAGAGAAAGACTGGTTACACATATTGTTTTATTGTGTTAGAATTAAATACCTTGCTTTTCATGTAGATACAAAAGAAAACATTTTGGAATATTTTTTATGCTGTGTGCAGATGCGTCACTGTGATTGGTTTAGTAAAAGCTAGACAGCCAATAACTAGGCAGAAAGTATAACAGGGACTTCAGGACAGAGAGCACTCTAGAAAAAAAGAAAGGCTGAGTCACCAGCCAAATGCAGAGGAAGCAGGATGGGCAGTACAGAGTAAAGGTAACTGAGCCACATAAAAAGAAGGCAGATGAAAAGACATGGCTTAACTTAAGTCATAAGAATAGTTAGAAACAAGCCTAAGCTATTGGTTGAGCTTTCACAATTAATAATAAGTCTCTGTGTTATTTATTCAGGAGGCAACAATACCAGTGAAAAAGCCCAACTACAGGGCTATTTTTATTCAAACCACCTCACTGTTCATCTGCATTAATCCATGCAAGGGAAAAATTATGGATCTAAAAGCATAGATTTTTATGGGATGAAAAACACTGGGATCATGTACCTCACTTGTGTTTAGAATCCTCTGGTCAAAGTAAGTCGCATGGCATGGGTTTAATGGAAGCTGGAAAACAATAGCTGCATGTCAAGGGGAAGAACCAGATTGTTTTGGCAAACAACAGGCCACCATTAAATCCCAGCATCTGCATTAATCTGGTTTTCTCAATTGTAAATTTATAAAGATTCTGAGGATGTTGCAGTTCTCTCAAGTTCTATCCTGTTGCCAGCTGAAGGAAATGAGAGACTATAATATTCTGTGTCAGGGGAATTAGTTTGCATAGAGAGGTTCTGTAAGCTACATGTGTGTTCTACACTTTACAGTTTCCTAGGGTGCGTCAGAAGCCAAGACCAGATCATAAAGAGAGAAGTAGAAGCATGGTCCTTACAATATGTCAGGGGAGGGATAAAGGAGGCAGCCAGACCAGCATTGCTGAAGCCAACCTGGCTGTGGCTGCTGATGTTTAACACATGGGGTATGGTAAATTGGGTCAAAAACAGGTCCAGCTGAATCGTTACAAATAAACTTCAATTATCTCCATGTAGACTTGTAATGCTTACACATTAACTAGAAACTTACCTTAGACCTCTGTACTTATTCTTGACGTTTTTGTTGTCTACAGAGATCAGTTTCCATGAAAATGTGGAGGTAGGTTAATGTGGCATTGTGAGTATAAATGAGTTAATTAACCACAGGTCATGTAGATTTCAGAATTCAAGTAGAGGTGTATCCCACTGAGGCCACCTGGCCTAGACCATTCAATTGTAGCCTCTGACAACACTCTAGAACTATAGAACCAAAGAGGCAACATGCTCTTTCTTGAAAAGAGAACGTTGGGATGCATCGGTAATGTACAGCTCTAAAAACTGAGAGGGACTAAGGCATGTGTTTGGTATCTAGCTCGATGTTTATCTGCTTGAATTCATCAAAGCACTTTGCAGGCTCTGTATAGAGGTGGATGAAGGGAGCTCAGAGGAGATGATGGAAGATGAGTCTCAGAAGAACATTGGATTACAGATGGGAGCCATTATGCAAGAACGGCAGAACTAAGGACGGTCACACATTTGGAGGGGAGAGTCATCTGACTCCACTGGAAACGATTCAGTCGTTACTCAACAAATATTTATCGACTGTCTCTTACGTTCCAGATATCAGTACAGTCACTTGTGATACATACCTGAGCAAAACAGATCACAGCATCCCCAAACCGAGCAAAACAGATCACAGCATCCCCAAACCGAGCAAAACAGATCACAGCATCCCCAAACCGAGCA
>NW_004949095.1:12827784-12855016 GCF_000317375.1 Microtus ochrogaster
GATCACAGCATCCCCAAACCGAGCAAAACAGATCACAGCATCCCCAAACCGAGCAAAACAGATCACAGCATCCCCAAACCGAGCAAAACAGATCATAGCATCCCCAAACAGAGCAAAACAGATCATATAGCATCCCCAAACCAAGCAAAAACCCTGACCTGGCTCCCCTCATGGGAGGCAGAGAATAGGAACTGTAAGAGAAGTAAGAGGGTGGGTAAGTGTAAAAAGATTGAAGACTGTGTTTGGGGGGAGTTGAACCCTTTGCCAATAATCTGGATTTGGAATGAAGATTTGGAATTTTGAATTATGTGAAAACAAAAGCTCTAGGGATGAACACTGTTCCCCAGAGGAATAATAAATCAAAGCAGAAGATTGCGAGGATGTAAGAAGTGGGGGCCATGGCAGAAACAAAAAGGAATGCGAGTTGCTGAGCTCTGGGGCAGGAGGGTCAGCTGTCATTGTCCTGCTTCCTTCTTTGCATTCAGCACAGCCTCAAAACTCAAGCAGGAGGGTTTTCTCTCTCCTTTTAAAGGAACTGGTGGAAGAGAGTAGGAAATGGCATTATGGATTTCAAAGGGAGAGAAAGCTTTAGAAAAACAACATACAATACTTCCCAAAAGTTATATAAGTGTAGTAACTATTATGTGAACTTTTCCTGGGGAGACATAAACAAGTGTCCGTTCACCCTAGTTGGGGCACCAACGAGCTACCAAACTAAGGATTCACCCAGATCTAGCTCGGTGAGCCAGTGAGTCTCTTGGGCTTAGTGTATGTACAAGTTATTTACAAATGTACAGTGTCCCCAAAATAACCATATCACTGAAAACTTTCATCCATGCATAGATGAAGACTTCCCCGTAGCTGCATAGATAGATTCCTCTGTCCACTTTTTCTGTCTTCTCTCAATCTTCCCAAGGCAGCATGCATCATGGACAGCATCAGTTATGGCTCACAAGAAGGCACAGCAAGGACCAGCTGAAATCTCAGGTGGGCATCTAACGATCCTCCTGACTCTCTCCTTCCACAAGAGAGCATCAACCAGTGTGACCTTGTCTGTCCCTTACAGATGGTCACTGCTGCTCTGATGATGATGTCTGATGTGCTTACAGGACAGAGCTCCACAGAGAAACTTTGTCAGCGGCCATCTTTGTTACCTCAGTGGATCCGTGTCCTTCCCTTCTCTGCCTTACTTTGTGCCTGCATGAAAGATGGACTGCAACAAACTAAATTCTCTGGGTTCCATTCCCTTTGTCGCGTCAGGCAATGGGAGAGGTTAGTTTACCCAAAGGGCAAAAGGGTTGGGAACCAAGGGAAAGTCTTCCCCAGCTCTCCTCGGACCCATGGACTGACAGGTTCATTTGCCTCTCACAGGCGCCCCCAGTTCTTTCTTGTTTCTGTAGACCCTCCTCTCTCCATCTGCCTTTCTACTTCAGTTGGAGCCTGGATGCTTTGTCAACTATGTTTAGCTCCCTTAATTTCCCCCACAGGGTTACATGGCTTCGCTTAAGATCACTTTATTAAATTAACACTTTCAGTGTGATATTTACTGCCAGGAACCAGACAAGTCAAATGACTAAAGTCTTTTTAAGAGTTGGAAATCCAAGTAGGATAAGTCTGCAAGTTCACAGTTTGGGGAAAATAAAAGCTAGAGTAGAAATTTTTTTTCTTGTGAAGCAAAAGGGACAGAGCGATCAACAGATGGGCACAGCAGAGTATGACAAAGGAACACAGAAACTAATGGGTGAAATTGTTCTGATTTCGTTAACATTATAAATCATAACATTTTATTATAAGCAAAACTGTAAAGTTTATATGAATGCATACCAATGCAAATAAAGGAGTGGAAAAAATCAGCACATGGAGAGGAGACCTGTGTTTCAGGATCTTGACTCCCCTCTGTATTTACCCAGGGAATGGGGTCAGGCTTATTGACATGGTCCCCAAATCTAGGGTAAGCAAAGAAAAAATAGCAACTTTGTACCCTAGCAGAATAAAATACATACCTGCTTGCTCTTGACCAAGCAGAGGTTATGTTCACTAGTGATGAGCTGTAGGCACTAAGGGTTTCAACGTGGTGTGACGAGGAGGGATTTCATGTCTGTGGTCTTACTTCTCTAAGTCTATAAGCCCAACATAACCACAGAAAGACATCAGACAAACTCAGCCTGGGGCCTCCTTGACAACACTATCTGGGACTTTTTTGTGCCATAGGAAAGTGGGGGTGTGGGGCTGATAAACTGTCACAGACCAGAAAAAAAAAAAAAACTAGAAAAATGTAACAGCCAAATGCAATGTGCTACCCTGGGTTGGATTCTGGAACAGAATAAGGCTATTAAAATAATGAAAATCAAACAAAGTCTAGAGTTTAGTTAATTTTAAAAACTGATGGTCTCTAAAGACAGCTCCAGCTGGAAGCTATAAGAAAAGCACTTATTATCTAATTGCTTCAAAACTTTACATATTATTTGCAAAGAGCCATGAACACATGCAGTAAGGGAATCATTACAGTAGGGTGGAAGGCTTTAATCAACTTTTTTTTTCCTCCGTCTTCTCTGACTTACTTAGCTGTGTATTTCAGAAGTGTAGTATGTAGTTAGCAAAAGCAATTTTTGGAGTGACCCTATATAAGTGAAAGTCTATTATCTTTTGTCTGTTGCTTTCCCAGACAGGTGACCCTTCCCCCCACTGGTAGAAAGGACAACACTCTTGAACCAGCAGGTTTCCTTCCTGTGCAGCCTTCAGTGTCTGGGGCTTCTGTACTGAACCATCAAAAGTAGCAAGCTGTGAAACTGTTGCTATAGTGATGGTCATGGTGGCAGGGCTACCTTTGGCTCATCTGGTTTTCCTGGGCAGTTTCTTTTCCTTAAAAAAATCAGCAGTTTATAGAGCCCCCATGTGAAATCACGCTGGCTCTGATTCATGACATTTTCCTGAGACTTTATAATGTTTCTTTTTTCTAAATAAGCAATTTCAGGTCAGGTAAAAATGTGAGTAAATCATGCCTGGCTCTTGTTCCAGATGTATCAATTTCTGTTCGTTTCTTTCCCCTCCTTTTTATGGCTTTGGTACAACAAAAATAAGCAAAGCCTCCACTCCGGAGTCTCTCTGAGTATGTAATATGTACGCGGTATACCGTGCACAGGGTGATTTCCCTACCTTGGCCATTACCAACCTTAGCATTTTCTCTGGCAATTATCTGAAACAGAGTAATAATATGGAGTAATGATTTTGGCATGCATGAGACCCTGGGAGGATCAAAGAGGCTGATGTGACAGTTCATGAAACAGGGAGGAAGCAAACCGTCCCCCACTGCCAACACTAACATAGCCGTGCGCCTGAGAGTGTGGGAGAACCCAGTTGCCAAGTGTCTGCCTGCATTTTCTTTGAGGGGGCCAGCCCAGTGCAGGTCAGGAAAATTATGGCTTTTATCGAGCAGACACTGTGGCTCTCTTTGAGGATGGCCAAAGCCTCCTTCACTGCAACACATGTGGTCTTTTAAAGAGAGAGCATGAATATTTTCATTAACTGGCAAAGAGGTACCCACATGAGACTTCATTTATTTGTAGTACATAAGGCAAGGCTAGAAAAGGGGTGAAATGTTTGTAAAGAAATTATGAGTGAGGGTTCTGGAGACAGACTGCCTGAGGTTTAATCTTGGCTCTTTGGGTTACGGTATCATACCATGTAAGTAAGCTGTAACCTCTCTGCCTGCAGTCCTCCATCAGTGAGAGGAACACAAGAGCAACCAAGTGGCATGCGGTCCTGGCAATTGACAATATGTGATGTAACCACTACGCTGGCACATGTCAGCCGCTACCATGACTGTTGTTTTCAAGTCAGAAAGCAACCAGGTTTGTCTGAGGGTTTGTGACCTGCTTTTTCAGACTCTTAATTCTTGAAACATTCACTGGGTCATAAAATGTGCTAGACATTGTGCCAAGTGCTATGATAAATGGTTTGGGCACAAACAAACAAATCCCATTCTTCACCATAGAGAATTTATGTTCTGTTGGGAAAAAAAAAAATGTGCCCACAAAAGGCTCTACTATGTGACAGAATGATTTTCCCTAATTGTGAAATACTGCGGAACTTCAGAGATAGAAAGGAAGCACCTCCTAGCCAGTAGGTCAGTCCTTATGGAGGAGATAACTGTTGGCTAGATCTTGAGAAACAAGTGTAATCTTTTTTCACACAGGGCAGATGGCGACGAAGGGCTAGAGAGATAGGAGTGGGCATCCAAATAATGGTCTCGATCTAGGAATTCTTGATGGAGAGAGGTCCACAGAGGTAACAGGAGCAGTCAGTGGTCAGCCTTGGCGGGACCTAGCCAAAGGAGTTTTCACTTTTCTTTCATTAAGATGTTAATGCCAGGTGGTGATGGTGTACCCCTTTAATCCCAGCATTTAGGAGACAGAGGCAGATGGATCTCTGTGAGCTTGAGGCCAGTCTGGTCTACAGAGCAAATTCCAGGACAGTCAGGGCTACACAGGGAAATGGGGGTGAGAAATTAGTGGGGTTGTGAATCTGGGATTAGAATCATGCTTTGGAAAAGGACTTGGAGAAAATATCCTGCCGTAGTGGCCGCCTTCCCACGTACAGCACAGGAAACAGTTTCTTGCCTGGCACTATGCATAGATACACTTCAAATAAAGAATCATAAAATCGAACAAAGTGTCATAACAAAACAACAGTTCTGCAAAGTCAGGGGGTTTGCAATTGTGCAATACTTCTACCACAGGTTTATAGAACATGTTGTAATTATGTTCACTGTTTTCAACAAAAATGGGATTTTCAGCCAGTAGTTCCCTTCTTAAAAGATTTATTCCACACAAAGAGAAGCCAGACTCCTGAGATTTTTCTTCTTCAAAAGCTGTTTCCTTACCTCCATGTGTTTTAATAGTAGGTCTGGCACTTGGACCCGTGACACTGCATATAAAATATTTCTAACACAATATTTTGGTTAAGGGCTGTTATTTTGGTTATACAAATGCCTTGGTCTCAACAAAGTAAGTTTAAGTCACAAAAGACAGAGAGAATAATTTTTCCAAGGCTAAATTTTATAAACATATTATACACAGGACACGTGGTCCATTGCTTTCTGTTTATCAAGCTATTTCTAAAAGTCCTTATCTGCATTCTGCCCCTTCTTTCCTTCTCTCTTTTCTTCCATTAATAAATGCTTGATAAGTGTTTCCTTTCTGCTCCATGATAAACCGTGGGTTTCTACCTTCATGTTTATCAACCCAGGTGTCACAGCTTCACTGCCAGTGACAAAGGAAAATGCCCCTGAGTTAAACACCATCATGTTTTCGGAAGAGTTCCCTTCCAATAGACTTATTTTGTTAAAACCGGCTCACTAGAGCCTTAGTATGCTGCCCAGGCTAGCCCTGAATTCACAATATTCCCACCTCTGACCCCCAAGTCTAAAAATTATAAGTATGGGGTACACATCTTAAGGCTCACTCTTTTTTTTTTTTTATTGAGAAAAGGAAAAAAAAAAAAACAAGTTTCCACCTCCTCCCAGCCTCCCATTTCCCTC
Source organism: Microtus ochrogaster (assembly GCF_000317375.1). Classification (NCBI taxonomy): domain Eukaryota; kingdom Metazoa; phylum Chordata; class Mammalia; order Rodentia; family Cricetidae; genus Microtus; species Microtus ochrogaster. The sequence continues at coordinate 12,833,324 of NW_004949095.1, forward strand.
CCCCTCCCACCATTCTCCCCCTCCCCTCACTCCTCTCCCCCTCCTTCTCCAGTCCAATGGGCAGTCAGGGTGCCCTGCCCTGTGGTAAGTCCTAGGTCCTCCCCCCTCCGTCTATATTTAGGAAGGTGAACATCCAAGCTGGCTAGGCTCCCGCAAAGCCAGCATATTAAGTAGGATCAAAACCCCGTGCCATTGTCCTTAGCTTCTCATCAATCCTCATTGTTCGCCATGTTCAGAGAGACCAGTTATATCCCATGCTTTTTCCTTCACAGTCCAGCTGGCCTTGGTGAGCTCCCAATAGATTAGCTCCACTGTCTCAATGGGTGGGTGCACCCCTCGTGGTCCCGACTTCGTTGCTCATGTTCTCCCTCCTTCTGCTCCTCATTGGGACCTTGAGAGCTCAGTCCAGTGCTCCAGTGTGGGTCTATGTCTCTAACGCCATCCATCACCAGATGAAGGTTCTATGATGATATGCAAGATATTCGTCAGTGTTGCTATAGGATAGGGTCATTTCAGGTTCTTTATCCTCAGCTGTCCAAGGAACTAACTGGGGACCTCGGCTTGGGCTCCTGGGAGCCACTCTAGGTTCAAGGCTCTTGCCAACCCTAAGGTGGCTCCCTTATCTAAGAATTGTGCTTCCGTGCTCCCTTATCCAACCTTCCTTTATCCCAATCCTCCTTTTTCCCCAAGTTCCCCCCATCCTCCCCTAAACTCCAATAATAGCCTTTGCTGGAGAGGCTGTGGAGGAAGGGGTACCCTCATCCATTGCTGGTGGGAATGCAATCTGGTGCAACCACTTTGGAAATCAGTGTTTTGGTTTCTCAGGAAATTCGGGATCAACCTACCCCTGGACCCAGCAATACCACTCCTGGGAATATACCCAAGAGATGCCCTATCAAACGACAAGAGCATTTGTTCAACTATGTTCATAGCAGTATTATTTGTAATAGCCAGAACCTGGAAACAACCTAGATGCCCTTCAATGGAAGAATGGATAAAGAAAGTGTGGAACATCTACACATTAGAGTACTACGCTGCGGTAAAAAACAATGACTTCTCGAATTTTGCATGCAAATGGATGGAAATAGAAAACACTATCCTGAGTGAGGTAACCCAGACCCAAAAAGATGAATATGGGATGTACTCACTCATAATTGGTTTCTAGCCATAAATAAGGGTCACGGAGTCTACAATGGTGATCCTAAAGAAGCTAAGTAAGAAGGTGAACCAAAGGAAAACGCATAGTTATCCTCTTGGCTATGGGAAATAGACCAAATTGCCTAGGAGAAAATTGGGATCTTGGGGGTGGGGTGGGAGAGGGGTAAGGGGAAATGGGAAGAGATAAGGCTCACTCTTTAATCAGGGGATTTTATTCAGACGGGAAGTGAAAAGACAGAACAAATGTGGTACAAAGTAAATCAGGCTGTCTGAATGAGACTACTCAAGCTTTCTGAATGGGGAGACTACTCAAGCTGTCTGAATGGGGAGACTACTCAAGCTGTCTGAATGGGGAGACTACTCAAGCTGTCTGAATGAGGCTTCTCAAGGGCCCTTGGCTACTGCCCCAGGTTTCATTTCATTGGTTTAGGAAAAGGAGGAGTCAGTTGCTGGGTATGGGGTAAAGGTAGTCTTTTGACTTTGATTGATGGCTTCAAGTTACATAATCATTCATTCATTGATCATCTCCTTTCCCAGAATGTACTTGGTTTTAATCAATGTGCTCACAATTATGCATAGGCATAAGAGAGGAAGTAGGAGTGTTTTCCTCAAGGTCTATTTGAAGGACAGTTTGCCTTACTGTGCATGCACCCCAAACTAGTTCAGGATGGATTGTCCTATTTCTTTTAGATTTGAAATATGTTCTGGGATATGATTGATCACAAAGGGGAAGTTGCCAAGGGATTGTTGAAGGGAGAGACCTGCTGGATTGTTTGTATGAGGGCAGATGTGAAACTCCTGGCAGGTAAGGGAGCCAGGTTGCTAAGGGCATGGTAAGGATAGATGTGTATAGTCCAAGCCAAGTAGAGCACCTCATTTCTAAACCTTCTTAATGTTTGCTTGAGACAATGTTGCCATGTATTGCAACATTACTAAAACACATATTGACAAACAATTGTGAGCTCCTTAGATCAAAAGATTAGCACAATTTTGAAGAACAAAAATAGTAACAAAGCTAATGCATGAGAACTGTGTTGACTGACTCCATTTCTTAATGGAGTTTCTCCACTTTCTTATAGAATCAAGAGGTTTTTAAAAGATTTTTGATAAGCATTGAAATGACTGATGAGAGTAACACAATCCTGTGCACCCTATCCATGAATTAAATAGCAGAAGAGCAGTGTGTCAAAGTATCATGAGAAAACATACTAAGGAGAGAAAGCATTGACCTTCAAGTCAGCTATGAACTTCAAGGCTGATCTGCTCTATCTACCTCTTGAGGAAATTAGAAAGCAAGATCTGTATGACATTTTGTAAGACAAAAAATTTGAAATTCTTGAAATCTTTTGGGAATAAATAATTTCCAGTGTAAATTTTCCAACCACTAATTTATTGGTGTATGTGCATGTGTGTGTGTGTGTGTGTGTGTGTGTGTGTGTGTGTGTGTGTGTGTGGTTTATGAGTTATGCATGTATCTGTATGTGGGTTTATGCACATGGGTATGCAGTTGCCCACTGATGCCAGAAGAGGCCATCAGATTCCCTGATGCTGAAGTCACAGGTGGCTGTTAAATACAAACGTGGGTGTTGGGAACCACTTTGGGGCCTCTGAAAAAAGACATATATGCTCTTAACTGTTGAGTCATCTCTCTAGAACCCCCAACCACTAATTTAAAAGTACTTAGATATTAAAGTAGACATAATCTCTGAAATTATGTCCTCATTCTTTCAAAACTCACATCTTTTGATGGACTAGCCAGAGAACAGTGTTTTCTCAAGAGTCTTTGTCCTGAGCAGGGTTCCGCTCCAGGTCCACCTCCTCTGTTGTACTTATTGCACACTTTACTGAGATTTTGTTTAGTTTTAATTTTTTTTTGCACCATAGTTAAAGTCTTCAAACTATTTTTTTACCTTAAGTCTTCCCGAACTTGTTCTCAGAGGACAAGTCTGAGGGCAGCTGAAAGAGCACTCTTGAAACCCAGACTCTTGTTTCAGAAGCAGCTGAATTCAGTTCCCAGAGTCTGGTCAGCTGTCTATCATCAAAGCCATATATAGCCAGGAATAGTTCCACTGCTGTTTTCAAGCAACTGTTCGGGTTAAATCAAGTGGAAATGAGAAACAGAAGCCGAATCATATTATCCTATAGCATTGTTGTGGGGCTTTAAGATAAGGATGTGAAGGTCCTGATGGGTATCCAGGAGGCAACAAAGGCTACTTGTGTTTACCTGGCTGCCCTCTCATTGTACACCATTCCTACTGAAGATGGATACACCATCCTTCTGAGTTACCAGGCTTCCTCTTGCCTCTGAGCCATTCCCTTTGTTATTCTTTCTATTTCAAACCCCCATACCATTTTCTCAAAATGTTTTCTGAGATTCAACAAATCGTCTGTGGGCTACCTTCAACGTACTGTTCCTGATGCTATGGATACATGGAGGAATGAAGCAGGACAAAGCTTGGGTCTTTTCAGGGGCTCTGTAGATACCTGAGCATCCTCAGTGCTGCCCCCTGCTGAACCACACAGTCTGGAAGGAAAGAACATGCCTGTCCAAGCAAAACCACACTACAGCCTGGCACCAAGCAAAAGTACAATTTACAATGGGTGTTTGCAAGGTGCTGAGCAAATGCCACTAAGAACTTGACTGGAATTGCATGGTGAGAAGCCATTCAGCACCTTGCTGGTGTTTATAAACATATATATATATATACACACACACACACATATAAACCTGAGCCAAGAGGAACTAAATTCTATTGATATTCACTCAGCGTCTTGTTCTCATAAGTCACAGAGCATCTGTTTGAGCCTTGATGAACATTTAGGTTTATTCTAAATCTTCCTGCTTATGCAAACATTAAAATATTATTTTAGATAGTTGTAAGGAAGCTGGTAAAGGAGGGAAGAAAGTGGCCTGGAACCATCCCCCAAATGCAAACTGATCTTCCAGAGACGTTGAAAAGATGGGTTACTGTTACCTGGGTGGTGCTTCCAGAAGCAGAACAAACCGCAGAATGAGAGGGAAACCTAAAGTTAAGTCAAACAAATCACACTTCTTAATTTATTAAGAGATTAGTGAGTAGCAAGTCAGTAATTATGTGTTGGGCTCAGAATCAGTCAGAGTATGGACAGGAACCACACCCGTTTCAAGGACAATGACAGATTGGTTTCTAGGGGTTGAGACGGGGAGAACGAGTTAGGCACTGAGCAAAAGGGAAGAGCTCTCTACTTTAAGGCTTCGAGAGAGAGGAGGGGCACTTATCGGAGGACTCTGTGCTCCAAGAGAGGGCTTCTGGGAGTGAGTTCGGTGTTCTGGTATCTTACACAGAATCATAGCCATGGAGGAAATAGGAGGGGCGTGGAGGACTGAGACTGGGCTAAATGCCTTCTCTTCAAAAAGATAAAACCAAAAGCTATGTACAAGAAAAAGGGGAACAAGAAAGAAACTCGGTTAATTCTGGGGACTATGAAAACTGGACACACACACATCATATATGGGATATTTTTCAATTACATCCATTCCTTCCTTCCAACCCAAAGAAATCACTATGATGGACGTATGCAAATAAACAACAGCAAACCAATGTAGAATATTATAAATGAGGTACGCTCTGCTTACAACTGCAGAAGGCTGACGAATGGGGGTGTTTTAAGTCACATTGTTAAGTAGCAGTCTTCTGAATACATAGAGGACATGCAGAGAGGAATTTGAAACCAAGGCAGTCGCTGGTGCTCAGGAATAGAAATGCTAAGAGGAGCCACCACAGCTCAGCAAGTCCAGCGTTTGCACAGATGCTATGATGCTAAAGAAAATTGAAAGGACAAAAAAAATGAATGTAATATTTATAAATTCGGTGGACTGTTGCTGTGGTTCGATAGGAACGGTGCTTCAAAGGCTCAAGTGTCTAAAAAGTGTCACTGTTCGCAAAGGCTAGGGGACCCTTAGGGGAGGGAGCCTCACAAGAGGAAATGGGTCACTGGATTTATAGTCTGGCCCCATTTCCTGTTCACACAATGCTTCCTGAGCTCATAAGCACTGCTATGGGCTGGCTCCACTGTTGCTTCCTCGTCTCCCGCCATGTCTTCTCCGTCATGATGTGCTGCGGACCCTTGCAACCGTAAACTGTAAAACTTTTCTCCTTTGAATTGCTTTTGTCAGATTATTTTACCACTGCCACAGAAAACCAGCTAAGAACCATTGTGAAATCATTATTCCCTCTTAGGAAGTAGAAAGGACGAAATGAAAGGAGGAAGGACAACGAAGTACAACTTTATTTCCTCTAAGCTTGTGTCTTTTGTTAGCCCTGATTTTCCATGTCTGTTGTGTTTGCTCAACGATGGAAGTCCACTTCAGTCTGAGGAAGACAGAAGAGCAAACAAGAGCAGAAGACAGAATTTCCTTAATGTTAGTGCCATTGTCTCCTGTGGTAAAGCTTCAAATGAAGGGAGCTGTCCGGCCACACACAAACAGGCTTCTGCTTTCCGTCTGGATGTGGCCAGCCCACTACCACACAACCAAAGAAAGAAAAATGGGAAAGAAGCCCCATTCCTGGCCCAGAACATCACTGGAAATATTGGAAAATATAGCTGGGAGTTTGAGCCTGAGCCTCCCGTGTCTTCTGTCTGTTAGCCCTGACCACAGATAGAAGAGAGGCGAACCTTCTTCTGCAGACACTGCTGGTCCTCAGCTGGGAACTCCATTTACAGTTGTTCCAGATTCCTCTGGTTGCTCATCTTAATCTGATTTGACACTGGGTTCCATTGCCTTTCGCAAGAGGTCTTGGGAGGCTTGCGGACCTGTGTGGCTCGGAGAAGATCACACTGCACTCAGCGGGGAGGGAACGGAACTGCACACTTCCAACTTTCACAGCTTGTCTGCCTACGGAGACTGTGCTGCAACATACTCTTGAAATCATTTGGGTGGGCCTTGTTTCTGAGGAAATAAAAAGGCCTCAGAACCTCCCAAGTGACTGAAAGAATGATTTCCAGATAGTCAAGTGGAGTGGCCTTCTGGCTACATGCGCTGAATGTGCTTGGCAGTCTTTCCATCTGGCTGGCCAGTATCCTGAGGTTAGCAAAGCAGAAAGCCAATCTGTGGGGAGCTGGAAGACGTGTACATGTGCCAGAATTTTTGACAAACTCTCAGTTAATTGTTTTCTGTGATTCTTCTCCTGAGACACAATCTCTGTGCACCAGGCACTGCGAGCTATTCCCTCCCACAACCTCAAATCTCAAGGGAAACTTCATAATTACACACATTTGGGCCAAGCATCTACCCCACAGGAAATAGATGGATCAGCCCCTGGGGATAAAAGGAAAGATGCGGGGCATGAGAAAACAGAAAGCTCCTGAGTGGGAAAGGAGAGGAAATAACATATGTGAAGCCGAAGAGTGTATAGGCACATGAGAAACTGAGTGTTTCTTATAAGGATACATTGTGACCAGTGGAGGCCCGGGTACACTGATGGGAAGTCTGCATTGTTCTGTAACTGGTAAATAATTTAGTACTTGGAAACCTTAACATTCCAGGAAGGGATTCAATTTGGGATCTGTTACTGGAAATAGTGGCATGTAATGGCTTCCAACACAGATTATGCATATGTAGAGAGGAAATCAGGATCCAAAATTAAAATCTGTATCCTTCACAAATGTTCTCTTCCCACTTTTGAAAATGTTGCCTCTTTTTTTTTTATGACTTGCAGCATTCTCTAGTTATATTTAGCTTCTGCATCATTTGTCAAATGTGTAGAGTGGTACATTGTACAGGGCGTCTTGATAGTCTGCTCTGGCTGAGTAGGAAAGGGTTAAAAGATGGAACCTTCTGAATGAAGGTAACTGGGTTGCAGTGCTCTCTGTAACTTGGTAGGGATGCTCACTAGACCAAGAGGCTGGAATGGCAAAGAAGACCCCAGCGCTACTGTTCTGGAATTGACTTTGGTGGGCATGGCTATTTTTATTTTTGTCAAAATCGCTCAATCTAGAGATTTGTGCACTATATATAAAAGTTAACATTTCTCTTTCTGCATACCACTGAGTTCATTTTTGTTTGCTTCCATCAGGAGTTGAATTCATAAACACTGATAACAATAATATGCCAAACAAATTTTACAGGGAAACCTCAATATAAGCCCCAATGGGAAAAATAAGAGGCTGAGAATCTTAAGGTCAAGAATTCCTTCTCTTTGCAAGTCATATTTTCAAAGATAACAAAAAACTATCTTTAAAAATTGCATATAAAAGCCACTGAAATCAAAAATATAGAGAGAAGCTGAAATACGTCTGGTTAATAGATTACAAAACCCTGAGAACTGGAGTACAGGAGAGACAGTGCCAAGATCAAACACAGAAAAGTAAAAACCCTGGTTGAACAGGAAAATTTCATTAGGAAACAAATGAATCAGACAGAAAGTAGTCTTGGTAAATTCCAAGTGGTTTTTTGTTTGTTTGTTTTGTTTTTTGTCTGTTTGTTTGGTTGGTTGGTTGGTTTGGTTTGGTTTTTTTGCCAGTACAGTAGAGTAAGTGACTTAAAATGAGATAAAAGGAAGGAAAATGTCTGACAGGAAGAGAGAAAGAGAAAGAAATTTGGCTGCTCTTTCTTTTCTTTAAGAAAATGTTAAATGAATTCCTCAATCATCTTAACTTCTCTTGGGGGGGATAGGTGAGTTTTGGGGGGTTCTTTTTCTGTTTGCTTTTAGCCATGGAACAGTCGGGTCTCAGAAATACTGACCAGGAAGGTTTGTTAGCTAAAAGATCTCACCAAAGTTCTGGAACAGACACAGGATGTTTGTATTTAGAGCACACGCCCTTTGTTCTTCAGTAAGTGGTAGGAAGGCCTTCTGGTATGCTTTGTTTGAAAAAATTAAAAACAATCTCAATGAAGCTCCACTCAGACATGTGTCATGGGCTTATTCTTACTGAATTCTTCCACATTAGCAAACCAAGTTGCTCTCCTTTTCATTCTTTTGGCCACGGGACAGATGGAATTCACCGAAGTCTCCACCACAGACGTTCTCAGATGGTGCTAATAAAAAGAACAAACCCAAACCAGAATTGGTGGTCCACACTGCGAGAGTTGCTAAACGTCATCACAAAGCCGTAATTATCCTGTAGCAGGCTTGGTGGCTCAACATTCTGAAATGCAAATGTCAAGGGCACACAGTCTTCGCGACGTTGCTAATGCGAGTTTATGTTTTGTGTTGGGTGGTCTTGTGTTCTGCCCGGTGGTCTTGTTTCTGCCTGCTATGACAGCACTAATGATTTCATGGAGCCCCCTCCACCCCCACCCGACATAGTGTTCACTTGTCTCCCTTTGGTAATTCACAGCCGGGCATAAAAGGCAGACTACCCAGAAATGACAGGGCAGTGTTCCAGACGGACTCTCTCTTGGTGGTGACAGTTCCAAATCAAGCTGGCTCAGTGCTTAAGTCAAAGCATTTTTCTAAGTTCTGGTTCAAAACTCAGCCTTAGATCTGGAAAATCAAGACTGATCTCCTCCTGCCTCTTCCATCAGTGCTTGTAATAAATTCTCAACTGCTGGGCTTCAGCTAGCAATTTCTGATAGATGACACAAAATAGGATCCAATTCTCTCTTTCCCAGATGCAAGAAACTCATCTTTTGATTAGAGACCTCACTACCTTTTACTGAGGGAAGGAGGACCATTTTATAGACTTTGTTATGACATTCATCCAGGATTTATTTCCCTATGCCCCATAGAAACTAGCAAAGAGGGTTTTCTAACTACACGCACTAACAATATAATTTCCATTCAGACAATCAAAGTGTCCTACATTCTAAAAATTAAAACAGGCTACCCTCCCAGTTTTAACTCTAAATCCCACACTAGGGTGTTCTTCAGCATAAACTGACCAATGAGTCTATGCTTACCTGGTGATCAGATCATGAATTTAAGCTCAGGAGACTTCTGTGAGCCTTCTGGGTTTGGCTTTGGGGCAATCAGTGCTAGAGGTTCATTCACCTGCTCATCCATAGGTGATGATCTCACTATACCATCTGACTCTAGCGCTCACTAATCATATACTACATTTTACCTTCTGTCTCAGTTAGGGCTTCTATTGCTGTGATGGAACACCATGACCAAAGGCAACTTGGGAAGGGAAGGGTTTATTTAGCTTATTTTTCCACATCATAGTTCATCATCGAGGATAGTCAGAGGAGAATCCAGAGGCAGGAGCTGATGCAGAAGCCATGGAGAGGTGCTGCTTACTGGCTTGCTCCTCTGGCTTGCTCAGCCTGCTTTCTTTTAGAACCCAGGACCACCAGCCCTGGGTGGCCCCTCCCACAATGGACTGGGCCCTCCCATTTCAATCACTCATTAAGAAAAGACCCTACCGGCTTGCCTACCACCAGATTTTATCAAGGAATTTTCTCAGTCAAAGTTCTCTCTTCTCAGATGACTAGATTGTATCAAGTTGACATAAAAATCAGCTGAGTTGTAGATAAATTTTCATAATCATTTTACTAACAAAAAATGGAGTTCATATAACCTTTATAAAGCCAAAGAAATGACATTTTGGCTGGCAGTTCAGGGAACTACCATAACATTCATAAGAAAAGCCTTCTATAGAAACTGCCACGCCATTTCACCGCACCCTTCTTACTTCACTAACATTTGTTCACTTCAAGTTTATTTCTTAAAAAAAAAAAGCCACTATCTAACATGTTCATCATAAACATACTGCCTATGCCTGGAGCAAGCACAGAGTTAGCACATTTATTTATTAAGGAGCTTATTAACCTAATACTTGGCCTCATTGTAGGGGGGAAAAGGTGATTATAATAGTATCAATAAGAGCTTTTTTCTTTTTTTTCTTTATACTCATATATATATATATATATATATTATTGAGAAAAGGAAAAAAAAGTTTCCCCCTCCTCCCAGCCTCCCATTTCCCTCCCCCTCCTCCCACCCTTCTCCCCCTTCCCCCATTCTTCTCCCCCTCCCTCTCCAGTCCAAAGAGCAGTCAGGGTTCTCTGCCCTGTGGAAAGTCCAAGGTCCTCCCCCCTCTGTATGTCTAGGAAGGTGAACATCCAAGCTGGCTAGGCTCCCACAAAGCCAGAACATGAAGTAGGATCAAAACCCCGTGCCATTGTCCTTGGCTTCTCATCATCCCTCATTGTTTGCCATGTTCAGAGAGTCCGGTTTTATCCCATGCTTTTTCAGTCACAGTCCAGCTGGCCTTGGTGAGCTCCCAATAGATCAGCCCCACTGTCTCAGTGGGTGGGTGCACCCCTCGTGGTCCTGACTTCCTTGCTCATCTTCTCCCTCCTTCCGCTCCTCATTGGGACTTTGGGAGCTCAGTCCAGTGTTCCAGTGTGGGTCTCTGTCTCTATCTCCATCCATCATCAGATGAAGGTTCTATGGTGATATGCAAGATATTCGTCAGTATTGCTATAGGATAGGCTCATTACAGGTTCCCTATCCTCAGCTGCCCAAGGAACTAACTGGGGACATCGCCTTGGGCTCCTGGGAGCCACTCTAGGTTCAAGTCTCTTGCCAGCCCTAAGGTGGCTCCCTTATCTAAGAATTGTGCTTCCGTGCTCCCCTATCCAACCTTCCTTTATCCCAATCCTCCTTCCCTCAATGTCTTCCTCACTTAGCATGTGGCTGGGCACAGAGAAGATGTCCAGTAGATTCTGTTTGATTAGTCACTTTTTCAAGTGTTATCATGACCAGAAAAATAAGACTACTGAAATAAGTGCTCGTCATTTTTCTAGTCGATGTGTTGTTTGTTCTTTTAGGAAATATGCACTACCAACCCCTTTCTTCCTCTCTACTCGGGACCAAGAGGATTCCAGTCACAACTAGAAGGAATCAAAGTGAAAGAATTGCATACCATTCCAACCCTCCTATTCTGGCAATCCCGAGACATGTGGTTTTTACATCAGGAGAGGATATTATTAAAAGAGGATCATAGTGACTGAGGTTTAATACTTCTGCTCTCCAAAGATAAGCAATAAGGCCCACTTAGTCCTTAACAATTGTCAGTTAGAGCTCAGCATCTATGCAAAAGGAATATATGAAAGCATTCTAATTATCTGCCCACAGCAGCCCACAACACAGAGTGTTATACATCTATTTAAAGGTGCATGAACTAGTTATGGAGTGTAGAGTGAGAAAATTGTATACCTCCCATTATCAACTTATACTCTTTTACCACTGGGTAGCTCAAAGAATGAGATTAACTGTGGATTCAGAGGGGAAGGCAACTGATAGAAAGACAAAATCTGAGAGCAGAACAGTAAAGCATTTTAAGAAACAAAGAGTTAGAATTCAGCAGGCTCATAGACAAAATTAGAAACTTGGGATTCAGCATTTGTTCAACAGACTCAGAAGTTAGGTCTCCGAGGAGTTGAGTATCAAACTCTGTGAAGCACAGCTGTGAGAAGAAACTACAGCTTTATGAAGAACACACACTGTATGGAGTATGTAAAGATAAAAAACAAGCATGTGGATTGATACAAGAGAAGGCAGAGGTGATCATGTTGAAGAAGAGGCTCATCGAACTACTGCGCTCCCTGAAAGAGGGTCCAGGGAAACTCCTAGGAAGATGAGGTTTAAGGTCAGTGTGAAATAAAAGGAATTTAAAGAGGCATGAGGGGGGATAAAAAGCACCCCAGATGGAACTAATATAAGGAAGGCGCAGACATGGGAAATCTATATCTGTTAAATGAGCCCCCAACTCTGCTTCTTGTCTAGCATTTAAGGTATGCAATGGAGAAAAGCAAGAAATGAGGCTCAAGAGGCTGATGTGGCTAGATTCTAGGCAGTCTGCACTGTTAAAGCATACCATTTAGACTCCAGCAAGCAGTCTTTGGAAGCTACCTAAGATACGAGAACGGGACATAGATTTGGGCATCTTTGGAAAGAATATGGCAGTTGGAATGTTGTGTTGCCTGTCTGGCTCCATTAAGGCTAAAATAAGAAGCACCAAGGTGGCTTCTAAGTAGCAGAAATGAATTTCTAGCAAGACTGGAGGTTGAAGAGTCTAAAACCAAATCAGATTTGGCCTGGTAAAAATTTTATTCCAGTATAATTGGTAGTAGCCATGTTCTCCCAAGGCAGAGGAGCAAGGAATTTTAGAGCATTAATACCCCTTGTAAAGGTATCCCAGGACCACTTTCAAAAGCTTTGTCTCTTAATACTATCACTTTGGTACTAATATATTAATTTTGAGTGGGAATAAATGTTCAGACCTGTAAGCAGATGTTGCTCTCCTACCTGCCAGTTCCCAAATAACTGACTCAGAGGCTGAATATGAATGATAAATGCTCAGTCTGTAGCTCAGACTTCTAACTAGCTAACTCCTACACTTTAAGTTAACCCATATTTTTCTTATCTATGCCTTGCCATGTGATTTAGTACTCTTTCTCAGTCTGGCATGGTCGGTCCAACTCCACCCCTCCTCATCTCAGAATCCTCCTTGTCTGGCTCTCCCACCTAATCTTATCCTGCCTGCTATAGGGCAGTCAGCTTCTTCATTAAACCAATCACAGTGACATATATTCACACAGTGTAGAGGACTATTTCACATCACAGCCCACAGCTAAGCTATGGAATTTGATAACTTGACCATGAGTTCTGTAAAGCTCACTGGGACTGAGGTACGGAATGACTTGCAGAATGGTAGTGTCAGGTGTGGAAAAGGCAGACACAGGGTGGCCAGTGACTCAAGGACAGTGGTCACACATAGAATCCCATGGCAGAACAAGGACAATGTAAGTAGAAGGAAATATCAGGAAATTAAGAGATTTCGGGTCTGGAAACCCTTCCAGTGAGAGTTCCTCTAATGAGAGCCTTTAGACAAACGGGATCGTGCCGCTTCTCCTCCTAATTCTTCCAGATCGTCCTTCTGGACTATGAGCAGCATTTTTGGTCCCATCAGCAGAGCAGACCGCAATAACAGAATAGTCCCCCAATGGTACGGACTCCCTTCTCTAGTTTCCTTCACAAATGGCTCATCATTCAGCATGCATTCTGTGAACAACTACCATTTGTTAGGACATAGTCTATGAACTCACAATAGTTTTGTAAGTAGGTTGAAAAAATGACGACCTTTCTGGATTTTTTTATAAAAATAAAATTGATGTGGGATATCCTTCTGTATATGTGTTGCTTTTATTGGTTGATGAATAAAGTTATTTTAGCCAGTGGTTTAGCAGAGTAAAATCATGTGGGAAATCCAAACAGAGATGTAGAGAGAGAGCAGGCAGAGCCAGAGAGGCTATGTAGCTACCAAAGGAAAAGGACACAGGAAGCTTACTGGTGGGCTGCAGCCTCAATGTGCTACACAGATTAATAGAACTGGGTTAATTTAAGATTTAAGAGCTAGCTAGAAATATACCTGAGTCATTGGCCAAGCAGTGTTATAATTAATATAGTTTCTGTGTGATTGATTATTCAGATCTCGGCAGCCAGGAAATGAATGAGAAGTCTCTGCTTACATAAAATGTTGATACAATGATTAATTCCAAATGTAAAATGTAATTGAAGGCAATGAATCCTCCAAAATGGATAAACTAGAACATCTCATGGCAGGAGGATTCTAGAAGCCTTTTAAATAAGGACATTACCACCATTCATAAAGGTTTTCCTTGACCACTTTCAAAGGTTCTACCCCCTAATACTATCCCTTTGAGAATTAAGATATGAATTTTGAGATGTAGCTTAAACAAATTGTACAGTGTAGTTGATGGTAATAAAACCTATAAAATAGGTAAAATGAACCAGTCAGGAGGCTCACAAGGATGGAGCCGGGCTTGCAGCAGTACATAGCTCTGAAAATTTAGTCAGGGCAAGCCTGCTTGAAACATGTAATTTGAGAAAGACCAAAAGAAACACAAATTAGTAATGTATAAGGGTGTCTGAAGACAGAATACCTCAGGTAAAACTTCTAGCTCATTAAGGCAAGAATGTCCTTGTTGTGTTCTAGAATAGCAAAGATGAGACCCATGTGACCATGGCAGTAAGTTAGAGAGAGAACATGAGAAGACAAGATTTCTAAAAATATAGAAACAGCAGATTATCAAGGCTCTTTCATTTCAAGGGTAGGCTTTTTGAGTGGCTGATATATGTAGCTACTAGAGGAGTCTAGATCAAAAGGTGACGTGATCTTATTTGTATTTTAAAAGCATAGCTGTGGCTTCTGTGCTGAAAATAGACTTTATAGAGCAAGTGTGGAATCAAGGAAAGCACTTGGGAGGCAATTATAGTAATCCAAGTGGGGGAAGAGCATGCCTTGGCTCAGATGACTAGTAATAAAGATGGTGAGATGCGCTGTGATTCTAAAGACATTCTGATAGTAGTGCCAACAGGATCTCGTGATGAATAAGATGCAGACTCAAAGGAGTCAGGATGATTCGATATTGTTGATCCAAGCAACCTTAAAGATAAAGACACTGAAAACTGAGGTGAGGGAGATTACACAGGGGCAACTTTAGACTGTGATTATGAATTCAATCCTTTATATAATATGAATCTATGAATACATGGGTATTTGAAATTCAGGAGAAAAGGCTACACACAAATTTTGGAATGTAGTGTATAATGATATTTAAAATTATAAGGCTGGTATGTTCATTAGGAAAATGGATAGAGAAGAGTGTCTGGGTTTTTATGACATTAATCATACTTAAAGAGGAGGGATAGCTAAAGAACTGTGCCAATGCACACAGGAAGGCAAAAAGAACTAGAATGCATTATTTTTAAGCAAAGTAGCCCAGGCTCTGAAATTTTTCCCTCTTACACGTGGATCCTAGTCTTTAACTGTTCAATATGGATATCTAGGTGGGAGTAAACGTGAGGGAAGTCCAGAAAACTAGAACGAGACTGTGTGACTGTAAAAAAGAGAGACTCGAAGAAGGTGGTGGTGGGGAGGCAACAATAGAGCAAGGTAGAAACGGTGAATACTGCTCGGTGAAAGGACCAGGAAAGAGGTTATACTGCAAGGGGACAGAAACCTAAGAAAACAAAACACATATGAAAAATACTGAATTGTGAAAAAGTTAATGAGCTTAAGAGTTACAATACTATGACATTTTCAAAAAATTAAATGAGTTAAAGCTAGTCAAATTATGAAATTGATTTTTTTAGAAATTCAATTTAAGTAATGCTAAGTCATATGGAATTAAATACATTTGGAGGTATAGATTTTGGAGGGTTTAGGTCGTGGAAAAACAAACTCAGATAAACTGAAACAATTGCACAAATTTTCAAAATACTTTATTGAATAGACTTCAAGATTTTATAATTTAAAAAACCCAGGTTTTGTGAGTCACCTTTTCCGGATAAGTGTGGCTCTCCCCCTCATCAATAACTCCCTTTACATCAAATGGAGACTCTCAGAAAAATCACAACTAGGTACAATGCACTCAGTATAGGCAGCCCAGTGCCAACAGAAGTATCTACATCATAGCTCGGGCATCTACGGAAGAGGAAGCAGAAAAACTCCAAGAGCCGGAATACCAGGACGTCTCCTTTGAAACAGTCTCTCATACAAATGACTGCATGAACAAGATCTGAACAATGCTCGTATCAGTAGACACAGTAATGCTGAAGGAGGATATCTCTTGGGATCACAGCCCTATACCAGGAACCAGAAGCAACTGATGATTGCTGAGAGAGAGGAAGAGTTAGCTTCTCTTATCTCTAATTGGTTGTTCAATATAAAGTGCTTAGCCCTGAAACTATATACACACAGACAAGAACAGCAACAACACCAAAACCAGCCAGACTCAGCAGGTTGCATTCATATATCTGTGCATTTCTATGATTGTGGTTTATGCTGGGATGCCAACCCCCCAAACCTCTCAGAAATCAGAAGGACCACTATATCAGGTGAAAACTGACTAAAAGGTCTGAGGGTAAATAAACTAATTCACATAAGTTTTTTTTTTATCATATCCCATTTGTTCTTTCTATGCTCTCTCCAATGTTCTCTTGATGTTTCCCTTTCAGTGTTTCTCACTGTTCCTTGCTGTTCCTTTTTGATGCTTCCTCTTGATGTTCCTCTTCAGTGTTCCTCCCAATTCCACGAGGTTTCCAGTTTATTTATACACACAGACATAGCTAGAAATTCCACAGGCAATAACAATAGTACCAAGCATACATTTCTTAGGGCTAACAAGATGGATGGAGACTGACAAAATAGGCACCTATGTCTCATAAAGGTGCCTCACATACTCAGTAAGTACAGAGAGGAGGGGGCAGAGGGAGAGAGAGTCTTATGTTTATACTATGCAATGAATTATGTCTATTTCCTTTCTTATACAGAATATGTGGTACCCTCAGCACATGGCTATATTTGTAGTAGGGTCTTTAAAGAGGTAACTGAGCTGGGATGGGGAGTGTTAGGGTGACTTAATCCAATCTGACTGGTTTGCTTATAAGGGGAAAAAGATTCTGTCAGACAGAAAGACAACAGGAATGTCCCTACACACAGGAAGGACATATGAGAACATCACGAGAAGACAGCCATATGTAAAACAAGGAGAGAGACTCCAGTAGAAACGAAATCTGCCAACTGAATTGGGAGAAATAAATGTTGATTGTTTAAAGCCATCCGGTGGCTGGTATATCACCCCTAGAAAATGAGTGTATTTCATTTTTAAGTTGTAAGAAACAGTAACATGCTTGTGTGCTTTGAGGAAATTATCTAGATGCAAAAGCTATATTACCAGCAAGGTGGAAATGATTGATGGAAGGCGTGTTTGTTGAAGTGATGCATGCCTTCTTGGATGTGCACAAAAGAGAACCCTTTAACACTGCTAGTGGGAATGTAAATTAGTCCTAAGAAAAGCTAAAAATAAATATACCATATGATCTAGCTATACTACTTCTGAGTATTTGCCTAATAAGCACCAAGTCAAAATAGCACTTGCCATTAAGTGTTTATTATAGAACTACATACGATATCTGAGTTATAAAACTAGCCCAGGTGTTCAATAACAAGTTTGCACAGACGCACATGAACACGAACCATACTTTGTAACCATACCTATATAAAGAAAAAAGATGAAGGTATGCTATTTGTGGGCAAAGAGATGTAACTGGAGATAATCACACTGAGTGAAGCAAGCCAGGCTCAGAAATAAAAATATCATGTTTTCTCTCACTGTGGTTCCTAACTTTTATACGGTCACATAAAGTCATATATGTATCGATTAAATGAGAAAAGCAAAAAGAAGTGCTTGTTTGGAAGGTGTAGGTGGGTGGGATCTGGCCTCAGTCACAGCTCCTCAAACAAACATTTCCTGCTCTCTTAACAGGTAGTTATTGCTGCCGAATGGTAAACTTGCACAGAGGACGAGACACCGCCAACCAGGATGTCCAGAAAAAGAGAAAAGGCTTTGTGAGTGGAATGAAATGAATCGGAATGGAACTTGAAAAAGAGACTGAGGGAAAAGTCTGAGTTTGGAAACCCAGTCAGATGGAAATGTTTCGTGGCCGTTGGAACTGAAATAATTTAGCAAGACCCAGTGAAAGAGAAGGAATGTCTACAAGCGATTTCTCTCTTTAGGACGGTATCTTCCCCCAAAAGTTTACTGCTGTTTCTTGCAACAGTGCCCACTTTTGAAAGGCAAAATGCAGACGGTACTTACCAGGGTGCCATCATTTAGGCTGAGGAAAGTGGTTCAATAAAGGGGAAGATGGGCAAGAGAAAGTCTCAGGAAACGTAATGCAGAGTGAAAATGGCTCTGCGCCTTCCGGATGTTTAACTCTGGGCCAGAACAAAAAGATAATGAAGCAATCACACACGGAGTTTTGAGACTAGAAAAATGGACCATTTCACTACGAAGTCTCATGATACCCCAGGAAGCCAGGAAATTTACAAAGACTTGCCCCCACCGCAATGGCAGAAGACGGTTAGCATAATGAGCCTAAGGGAATGGATTAATACTAATGATATTTTGAATTGGCTCCACATGTCACAATGAGTCAATACTAAAATAAGGACTGGAACCCAGGACTTCTGGCTCCTAGCCAGGAGTCTGCTCTCATAACTGCATTCTCTGTGATTTTTGTTTTGATCCTGAGTTCATTCTCAGCCTTTCTCCTGTGCTCTCTGGCTTTCCCTCCCTCTTTTCCCCTCCCCGCCTTTCTCTCTCGCATCCCTCAGGGGACCCCTGTGCATGTCTTCCATAAAGCTCTCTGCACTGCTGCCCCTTTGTTGCTCACTTCTCCAAGTACCCAAGGAGATATTGTGGCAGCCAACCGGGGCTCAACATTAAGGAAGACAATTGAAGGTCACTCAGCTGAAAATAATTCATATTTATCCACGGCTTCCTTTACGGGGCCATCTGGTTTCCGTTAATCAGCATGGTGTCCTCTGATTCTCACCGTGGTGGCCTATGGCAACCACATTTTTGCTAAAGCAGACAAGTATTTCCTTACATCTGTTGCTGAGATGTCTGAAACTCCTGCTTGTACCAAGCTGTGTTCAGCATTAA
Organism: Microtus ochrogaster; assembly: GCF_000317375.1. Taxonomy (NCBI): domain Eukaryota; kingdom Metazoa; phylum Chordata; class Mammalia; order Rodentia; family Cricetidae; genus Microtus; species Microtus ochrogaster. Next base: position 12,851,946 of record NW_004949095.1, read on the forward strand.
GATCATCACCAAATGAAGCTTCGGGGTGTTAGGGACCACTGGTGTAGGACTGCCACTGGGCAACCTCTCTTGGCTTGTATGTCCATGGACGTAAACAGTAGAATTACAAATAAGGAAAGCTAAGGTCTGTGACTTCATCTCACTGATTCCTTCCAGAACTTGACATTCCAGCGTCATTTGTATTTCTTCTATTTATGTAGATATGTTTTGCTTTTATGCCCCTGGATGTAGAAACTACTGAATCCCTAAAGTGCCGTGCATCCCTGTCCTGAGTAGGTGCTGTTCTTCATATGCAATATCAATTTGTTTATTGATAAGCCTGGAGGTGGAATTCAAGACCCCGAGCACGTTACAGAAATACTCTACCACTGAGCTACAATGTCTGGCCTCAAGGACCTCTTTGCTAGTTCTTTTTACTTTCGTGTGTGTGTGTGTGTGTGTGTGTGTGTGTGTGTGTGTGTGTGTGGTAATTGCACTGTGCTATGAGTTGACTCACATCTCTATTTAAACATAACCTATCTCAACCTACTTATTAGTAAATGTTCATCCTCCTCTGCCAGACATAGAGGCGCACATCTTTAATCACAGCACTCAGGAAGCAGAAGCAGCCCATAATCCAAGTTCAAGGCCAGCCTGGTCTACAGAGCTCCAGGACAGGTAGGGCTACACAGAGAAACTGTCTCTACCCTCCCACAAAATGCTTCCTCTAGTTTTACCTGCTAGTCATCACCTGCGAAACATACCAAACAATTGGAATGAAGACATGAGAAAAGAAAGGTTTAGAAACAAGCATAGCTTACCAAAAGCTAATGTAGAAAAAGATTCTATATGCATAAATGTTGAGAAACAGAATTTTTAAATATAATCAGTAGTGATGAACTTATCTTAAAATGAATGTTGTTGCTGTTAACAATAGCAGTAGTTGATAACCAGTGTTGTCTATAAATGTGTTTATTAACTTATTGTGTGTGTGACGTATGTATGAATGCTCACATAATCCATAGCACACAGGTGGTGGTCAGAAGACAACTTTCAGGAGTAAGTTCTCACCTTCTTCTATGTCGGTCCCACCAACAGAGCTATCTCGTTGACCCATCAAGTGTTTTCTGCACGCCAGAATGAATTCTTTAAATGCAGTGTCTTACTTAATTCTCCATGTGCCCATTTTCAAGATGGAAACTGACTCTTAACAAATGTGTTCATTGAGTTTCAACAGGAGGCTGATGATTCACTCAAGATAGAGGAACATTTAGCAAAAACTTTACCAGAGAGCAAAAGATCCCAAGGATTAACACAGTACCTGGCTGCTAGGAGCGCTGGGACCATTGCCATCCCTAAACCTGTGGGAAAGATGGGAATGAGCTCTAAAATCCAGAAAGAGAGTTGAGAAGAGGAAGATTGTCTTCCAGAAAATCCATTTGTAAAAAGATGCAGCCTGTCTGAAGAAAATCTCAGCAAAAAGTGGGGGACCTACACCCCGCATCTCACTCCCACATTCCCTGCTGAGGCTCTTTATCAGCTGAAATCAGCCGGAGTCCCAGATTATGGGGGCATGAGGTTAGACTGCAAGAATAGAGCAAGGTTAAGAGAACAGTAAAATGTAAAAAATTGTAAAAGAGTAAGATGTAAAAAAATAGTAAAAATCATGATCTTTCCATAATTTTTTATGACAGGTCACTGGGTGGGTGAAAGTCCCTAAGAACTGAAGCAGAAATTTAAATCCACAATCATCTGACTTTAGAACCCAGACTGTTGACCACCATGCACTACTGCTAATGGTTTTGAAATAGCAGAGAGCATGAGCTGTAAGAGAGGCAAAGAGATGGGGATGTGAGAGGGGATGGCTTTTTCTGCATGTACCAATAACTTCTGGAACTGCTTTCCCCTGTGTCTAGTCTCTAGCTTCTCAAAAAGCTTCTGCAGCAGATGTGCCCTCTTCCTCACAAAGTATTTAACATTGTCAGCTATATCGTTTTGACTCTCCCCCATCACTAGCCTGGAACAGAAGTGAGGTACCCCACCTTACGTTTAGACACGATGCCTGCTCTTACAGAATTTACAGCATTGTGGAGAGCTGCCTGCTTTTATGATACTCATCATTAATGTAGGGTCAGGGAGAAAGGAGCTATTGTATTTTCTATTATTAACTTACTATTGCTACTTCACCTAAGGGTTCTTCATTATGAAAGGAGTCACTAAAACACAAAAGAAATTATTAGCAATATACCATCCATACTGTAATTTTCGGTCAACAATAGATGATGGCAAACAGTGTACAGAAGAGTACATGCTGACAAGGCCCTGGAGGGTCTAAGAGATGCACATAGTAGCTTACAAAACATTCAGGAATTTCCATGACCAAGTCAAAAGTAACAAATAGAACTCTAAATTGGAGAAAGAACCAAGAGAACATGAGTCAAGCATAAAATGCAGAACAGCAAGAGTTCAAAACTCGGCTTGTAAGAAGCAGTTTGGAAAGAAGACCATAATTACAATAGCACTTTTGACTTCACTGACATAGTACAATGGAACATCAGACTGAATTTAAAATTAAATTGTCAAAATAAAATTTCAACAAGTCAGAAAAATACGATGCAGTTTATTTCTTATAATGTGGAATAGAAAAAGAAATGGAAACCATGGAAAATGATGTAAGAGACAAGTCTAGAACATGCAACTGATAAGAAAGAAATTTAAGAAAATAAATAATTTAAAAGAACCCATTCTCTTTGGGTGGATACCTTTGTTCAGCCTAGATATAGTAGGGAGGGCCTTGGACCTTCCCCAAACAATGTGCCTTACCCTCTCTGAGGAGTGGATGCGGTGGATGGAGCTTAGGTGGAGGGAATGGGAGGAGGGGAAGGAATGGGAACTGGGATTGGTATGTAAAATGAAAAAAGATACTTTGTTTTCTTTATAAAAAGAAACAAAATTTTTAAAAAAACAAAATAAAGCTTTTTAAACAAAGGGTGAGGTCTGATGGAGGAAGGTCATTGGTTAATTAAATAAAGAAGCTGCTTGCCCTGATAGGTTAAAACAGGAGGGAGGAGTAAACAGAGCAGAATGCTGGG
>NW_004949095.1:12858486-12899883 GCF_000317375.1 Microtus ochrogaster
CAGAGAAACCCTGTCTCGAAAAACCAAAGAAAAATAAAGAACAGTGCCTTCATGCTTATGGTAAAAATAAATGTTGAGATTGTAGAACAGTTTAGACAAATTAAAAGTTTGATAATAGAAAAAGAAATGTCAAGAGATTCCTAAAGTTTTGGCTTCAAAGTCTGAGTGTAAAATAGAACCATTAACTGAGGTAGAAAATCCTGAAGAAGATGATTCAGAAAGTATAATGGCAGATGACTTTAGTGTGAGATACTGAAGAAGCATCCCAATGAACATGGATGGTAGGTAGCTGTGTGGTTTGGGTTAATGGAGAACAGTCTGGCAATCAAAAGTGTCATGCTAAGCAATAGGAAAGGAATAAACAGTTCCTGATTAAACACTCTTTGAGTCATAATATCAAAATATTAACAAAATGTTCTAGGATAAATAAGGTAGGATAATAAGCAATACTATTTATTCAAAGTCTTTCTAAATCTTCCTCGTCTGTGTTGTTTTGATTCATAACCGATGCTGTATTTAAGCGTGCATTCCATTCAACCACAATCATTTCAAAATATCACATGCTTTGTGATACCTCAACTCTGTGAAATTGGTGCAAGGTCTTTCCCTAATCCAGTCCTCTTACAGATCACAGCTAATCGTTGTAAAAAATGTGATAAAATTTGAACAAAACCTCATTTAATTTTGAACTTTTTGTGTTTCTTATTTCCTCCTCTCTACCCCATTTTCCTCTTAACACTCATCACAGAATCACAAACTCTATACCAGGACTATAGCAACAGCATAGGCAAAGAACACATCCTTAAGAAGCCAAGATAAAAATCTTAGTGTTAGCGAAAAGTTGGAAAGATTTGTTGATATTTAGCTCACTCCATAGATTACTTCTTCCTAAGGACGTGGCTTTAGAATAACAGTTAGGCTCTTCCCAGAGAAAAGTCAGTGTCTTGTCCATCAAAAGACAGTTCTTGATCTATGTATTTCTACTGTCATAACTGGGAGAAACCTGTCACAAGTTAATCAAACTCATAAAAGAGTAGTCTACCAACAATAACAACCTGTGCCTTACTATGCTTATCTTAAGTGATATTCTCTCCAGAGTCTGCATAGTGAACAAAGAATTGGGAAATGGAAATAAATATGACCTTGTGCATAATTTGTATTTATGCTAATGGTGGGGCTATAGGTTATTCTCCCTGTCCCATGCCACCCTGGAGTGGAGCCTTTGCATCCTCAACTTCAGTGTCTCGACTTGCTCATTGTAGTTCTTTTTGCTACTTGTCCAGATTGAACATCTTCTATGACCTTAACTCTTTCCCTCTATAAAGTGTAATACAGTTGAGTTCCAATTACTAAAATTGAGATCAGCTGGAGCTTGTGTGCTCCCAAATACTTCATGCTCACATTACAGCCAGTCTCAGGCTTACTTACCCCCACAGAGAGCACAATATGCTTCCTCTCTTTCCAAGTTAAGCGCTCACTGCCGTCCCCACTGTAATTGCTGCATTCAACAGAAGAATAAAACCAATACTTCTTAGACATGTTGAGTCAATATTGTCTCTCTGCTTCTTTTTTCTGCTTCCATTTCCCCTCAAATGCAAATTCACTTTCCTTAGTTACCCAAAAGCCACAGAAATGTAAAAAAAATAAATAAATAAAACAGCATTTTGTTTCAAATATCAAGGTTATCAGTCAAAGTACATATCAGTTAAAATATTTGGAAAAGGACATTATGAAATGGGTGTTTGTATAAACTTTCCATTCAGTAATTTTCAGATATTTTCTGTCAGTGCTTCATCTTGTCAAACATCTTGCAAATTATACTTTGATCTAGCACACAAAAAGCTTATATTTTAACCAGTTCACTCAGATAACTGACTTTCTCATGCTCTCCATAAATACATCTGCTACTGTGCCTTTCATCCCACTATGGTGTTATTTTTTGATTCTGAGAATTTGGGGGGGGGGGTTGAAGCTGCAGAATACAACACCCAGTATGAAGATTTCCTGATGATTCAATGTGCTAGGACAGATATCAGGGCTATCAGCCTTCAGTAGACATTCCTAGATGTCTTCCCTGGATCTCACAGATTATTGTTTTTTTCTTTTTAGAGGCAGAAATGCAGAAATGATTATTAGTTTGATGACCCACCAAAAAATGTAAAAGAAAAAATGCGCTGACCTGGACAGATCAGTAATGATGTGGAAGTGGAGAGAAGATTGTATAATACCAGAAAGACAAGCAGCAAAGACCAGAGGGCTGTGCAGTCCATTTCCCGAGTCTTCCAGGTTCCCCAGTTATCAGGGGCTAATTTCATTTATGCTCCTGACTTCATTTTCACTTAGGTTTGTGTCCTGGTGGGAAGTCTGGAAAAGTTATTTTGAAATTGGTTCTTCCTCTCGCAGTACCACATGTGCAGAGAAACCCATACACAGACAGGACTGGCACACCCATGGAGAAGCCACATGTGTACCTAAGAACACATGGACAGGCAGACAATAAAAACACCCAGTTGCAGCAGAACGACTCCAGGCCCAGATTCCTCATGCTGCAGAGAGCACATGTGCCTTGCTTCTCACATGCACACAGACACACAGACCCTCACCCAGATGCCACGGCTCGTCCATGCTCAGCTGTGACTTTGCCCTGTGTGTCACATATGAATGCAGAATTATCTCTAATGAGAATTTCTCCATTCGGTCTCATTTTACAAAATTCTCATGAAATCTCACCTTGTGGATTCTTCAAAATAATTGCATGAAAGAGAAATAAGGCACAGTACACTTAGCACCCGAGGGAAAGAAAGTCGGTAGTACAGTTGTCAGGGTTTACAGTGGCCGCTTCAGATATGTCCATCATTGGACATCTGCCTGATATGGCAGTACTGGAAGTCACTTGTCACTAGGTGACCAGCAATAGTAAGAGAAGACAATGTGTACGTCTATGGAAAGAAAACAAACTCTAGAACCAATGGATTTAGATCTATGTTGAGGAATTTGACTAATTATTCATAAACTTGGGCGAGAAATATATCTGCTTACTGAACAATAAATGCTACTTTCCAGTGTTATTGAGAAAGTACAGTATAAACACATACATGACAACTGAAGCCACAGCTTCATGAACATGTGTTCTGCTTTTATTACTGAAGTTGTTCTCAAAAGATTCTGCAAACTCTTTAGATTAAAGATAATAGCTTTTGTTACAGAGAGTTTTCACTAAGAAAGGTTCTAAGTTCACTATTTTCTCACAAATAGAGTAACATTAGAAGGGAATGCATGTTGTGGAAATAAATGAATGAATGAGATGGATAAATGTTATTTTACGTATTCATCATTGTTCATATGCTTTATAGCAAGGGCTTCAATAAGGCAGGTACATGGCTTATAAAAAGAGAATATAATCACCAAAAGTCATGAGATAGACTAGCAAGATTTAAAGAATTGGATAAATTTGCAAAATAATTTGGAAGGAAGAATTCCAGATGAGTAGAATTAAAACACCTGTAATTTAGTAAATATTTCTTTAAGCAAGCTACCCAGTGGTCCCAGTAATCTATTGCCTCATAGTGATGTACGCTAAAATTTAGCAGTTTAAAATGATATATTTTAGCATATCCTTTATGGAAGCTAAACTACATTGGTCTTGCTCAGAATGTCTCATGTGGTATAATCAACGGTGGTTGAGCTGATTTCCTCATTCAAGTGCTGGGGGTGGGTTGGGTTATTGATCTGATTACTGATATGTGGCTCTCCCAAAACAGTGTAGACTTTCCTACTAGCATGGTAGACTGAATTCAATAGCAACTGTTCCAAAGGGATCAGATGGGAATGAATGCTATTTGTATGACCCTGACATGGAAAATACACAAAAGTCACTTTTGGACTCAATCACTTCACTTGCAATGGTAGTCACAAAGGCCCACCAGATCTAAAGATGGGTATAGATCCTCAGGTCCCAATGGGAAAGTTATAGTGTCAAATTGCAATAAAGATGAAAAATGTAATGGCTGCCAGTATTGGATAATATAACTTGCTATAGAATACTAAAAGGGCAAGGTTGAGTTCTGTTTTATATATCTTGTATTTCTGTTGCCTTTAGCACACAAAAATGGAAAGTAGTAAGTTTGATACTGGAATGCAGGATATTTGACAGTGACCAAGATAGCCATAATAAATGAAGTCACTGGACTAGATGTTATAGATGAAACACAAAAGCAAAGCAAAAGTAAAGAATATAAAGAAGGAGAGGAGAGGGCTGGTACAAAAATGAAACAAAGGATTAACAAGAAAGAAAGGAATGGAGAAGAGGGGATTAAGGAGCTTTAGTTTTCTATGGATGTCAAATTTGCATCTTCTGGAATTTTGGCTTGTAACAACCTAGCTTTAACCTCTGCTGTATTTACATGGCTGTCTTTCCTATATGGGGGTCTACACTAAGTAACTCTTATCTTTTGGAAACACCAGTAGCATTTGATTCAGGCCCACTCTGATTCAGCATGAGTTCGTGTTATCTTAGACAACTACCTCTACCACGACAGTATTTCCAAATAAGGTCACATCCTAAGCTACTGGAAACTAGGTCTTCACATCTTTCTGACACATGAGGTGGGGTGGTTCACAGTTTAGCCCATATGAGAAAAAGAAAATGGAGAAGAGGAGATCAAAGAGCCAATCCTCAATGGTGTCTCAGTGTACATTGACACAGATGGAGAGAGAGACCACTGGGAAAGACAAGGAAAAAAACAAACAAACAGGAAAACAGGTCACAAGGTTTGAGAAGTGGAAGAAAGATACAGATAAAAATCTTAATTTGACAAAGATGGAAGACTCCATTTGAGTCATAAGTTGAGCAAGTAGAAGTTTATGGGGCCACACTTAGTAAGCTGTTGGAGTAGGAGCTAATTTGTGGCACATTAATGAATAAAAGGAAGTTAAAGAGGTAGGCTGGGGTTATTTCAGAGTAAACTGTCCAAGCTTATTTTCTGTGCAGTTGACTCTAATGCTCTGGTGTTTGTGTTAGTTAAATCCATTATGAAATACTGAAGGGAAGGCTTGGAAGTGAGAAAGAGAACAGAAGAACAAAACCGTGGCAGACAGAGCTGGGACTGACACATTAGGAATCTTCTGTGGTCTCCCCAAAACTGAGTAAGTGGCTTCCTGGGTGTTGGAGTCCACAATAAATGCTGGAGTGAGAGATGTGCATACAGAGATGAGCGGATGCAAAGAGAAAACGAGTAATTAACTTCAGAAATACACCAAAACTTTGGAGGATGGAGAGATGACACAGATGCCAGGAGACAAAGGATGTGGCCAGAGCTAGGCCTAATTGTTTATTTCCTTGATGCCTAGGAAGCATCCAAGCAGAGTCAGTTCTGGGAAACTCCTTCAAACTGTGGTTTTTACAAACAAGAGATGGAGTGAGTCAGATGTTTCAGCACTGTGGGATCCCGGTTCCACCTTCCAGACCTCGGCTTCTCGGCTTTTCTCTTCCCTTCCACATTTAATTCTCATGCTTCTCTTTTCCATTGGATCTTTGTGGCTTTTACTTTTTTTCTAACTAACTTCATAGTTAGTCTAGCAATGCTACAAACAGGATACTCTAACCCACTCCCTCTGAGACCAATACTTTGTTTACAAAATGGAGAGCAGTTGTGTCCATCTTTAGCCATATATTCTCAGCCATAATTATGTATATAAAACAAGTTGCCCCCCTCAAAGTAAGTTAAGGTATAATCATCCTTGAAGACTGAGCCTTGAAATGGACAGAAAAGACAAAACTTCAGCTTGCATTTTGCAGGCAGAATGTGGACAATACAATGATCTTTTAACCTGTCCTTGTAGATTAACTGATTCTTTATTCTTAAGACAGCTGCTAATAAATTTGGTTTGGGAACATTATTTAGAGAAAGTTTCATTCTGTTGTTTGAGGACGAAAAGTCTTTCCTAATTTGTCTCCTTTCTGAGATTAAATAAGAAAAGACTGTAGTTGAGTTCATGTATGTCAAAGATCATGGGGAAAATACCTTCAAATTCTGATAAAGCAGAATTAGTAAAAGCAGAGCTTATTAATATTAAATTAAATAAATTTAAATAATTAAATATTAATATTAATGATAATATTAATATTAAAACTATAATCGTATGAAATATAAGGAATGCTATAACTTGGGATGCTACAGATGATCATGAACAAGAGGGAAGACTCTGTAGGATCAAGTTCCAGTTGTTCTGAAGCAAATTATTCAATGTATCTGAAACTCAGCATCCACTGCCACAAAACAAGGAGGTGATAATGAGAGTTAAAAAGACAGAATTTCAAAGCTGGAAAGACGACTCTGGGTTTGCTTCCAAACGATCTGAGTTTGGTTCCTAGTACCATCCGGTACAGCCACCTATAACACCAGCTCCAAGAGATTCTGATACTCTCTGGTATCCTCTGTGGGTACCTGCATACACACACACACACACACACACACACACACACACACACACGCATATACACACACACACAGAGACTTACATAACCATAAAATAAAAACAAATACCTTTTTAAAAAGACAGTGATTTAAAATGAATAGATTTTCAAGCAACATCTGACACATAGTACACTATTATACTATGTTATTTTGCAAATTTACTATTGTCTAATTACCTTCAATTATTTAGTTTTGTCTAGATTCCATATAAAATTGTGTTTATCACAAACAACACAATGTTTTAAAAATATATGTGCATGCCGGGCGGTGGTGGCGCACGCCTGTAATCCCAGCACTCGGGAGGCAGAGGCAGGCGGATCTCTATGAGTTCGAGGCCAGCCTGGTCTACCAAGGGAGTTCCAGGACAGGCTCCAAAGCTACAGAGAAACCCTGTCTCGAAAAACCAAAAAAAATATATATATATGTGCATAATGGTAGAGATGAAGGTCTTATTCTTCCAGAGGACCTGGTTAGGTTTTCAGCACCTACATGTTAGCTTGCAACCCATCTGTAACTCTAGTTCTTAGGGTTCCCACTCCCTCTTCTGGCCTCCATAAGCACCAGGTATGCACACAGTACACAGCATACATTCAGAAAAAAAAACCACCTATACACGTATAATAAATCTTTAAAAAGTAAAATACCTATACATACTGAAGTCATTAAATCTAACTAATTAAAATAAAACATTTTACCTCATGCTGTTCATCTCTTCCATAATACCATTTTCCATGTAATAGTCACTGTTTTAAAATAGATCTCTGGAGCTCATTCTTCTACCTAACTGGATGTTTGTGTCCCCTGATGAAGATCTCCCTCCATCCTTTGGTATCTACCATGTCATTCTCCACTTCTATAAAAATTTATAATTTTCTATTGCATATATAAATAAGATTATGTGATACTGGTCTTTCTGTGCCTAGTTTGTTTCATTTAATATGCTGTTTTTAGCAAGTTCATTCATGTTGTCCCAAATGACAGAATTAACTTCTTTCTATGTGCCTAAACCACATTTCTTATGAATATATAATTGTCTGCCCTTCATTGGTGGATGCTAGCTCAGCTACTTTTCTTATTACATGATAAATTATCTAACATGAAAAACTTAAGGAAGGAAAGGCCCATTTGAGTTTTTTCCCTTCTGTTTGATTATTTTGTCTGATTTCAGAGCATTGATTTTTTTTATCTTATTATATTTTATTATTATCCCTTAAAAGCCCAATTGTTTTCTTTCTTTTAAACAATCGTATTTTAAATACCAATCCAGGTTCTTTATGTAGGCACTTAGTGCTATGAACTTTCCTCTTAGCATTGTTTTCAAAGTGTCCCATAAGTTTGGGTGTGTTGTGCATTCATTTTTATTGAATTTTAGAAAGACTTTAAATTCTTTCTTTATTTCTTCCTTGACCCAGGGGTGATTCATTTAAGCATTGTTAAATTTCTATGTATTTGTAGGCTTTCTGTAATAAGTTTTGTTGTTGAATTATAACTTTAAGCCATGGTAATCCAATAAGATACCTGGAATTATTAGAATTTTTTGTATCTGTTGAGGTTTGCTTTGTTACCGAGTATGTAGTCAGTTTTAGAGAAGGTTTCATGAGGTGCTAAGAAGAAGTATATTGTTTTGTGTTTGGTTGGAATGTTCTATAAATGGCCACTAACCCGTTTGAGTCATAACTTCTGTTAGTTCCTTTAATTCTCTCTTAAGTTTCTGTCTGGCAGTCCTGTCCAGTGATGAGAATGAGGCATTGAAGTCTTCCACTATTAGTATGTGGAGTTTGATGTGTGATTTGAGCTTTGGTAATGTTTCTTTTACAAATGTGGGTGCCCTTGTATTTGGGGCATATATGTTCACAATTAAGACTTCATCTTGATGAATTTTTCCTATGATGAATATGAAATGTCCTTCTTTATCTCTTTTGATTAATTTTTAGTTTGAAATCTATTTTGATAGGTATCAGGTTGTTTCTTAGGTCCATTTGATTGAAAAATTTTTTCTTAACTCTTTACTCTGAGGTCATGTCTGTCTTGAAAGCTGAAGTGTGTTTCTTGTATGCAGCAGGAGGATGGATCCTGTTTTTGTATCCATTCTGTTAGTCTGTGTCTTTTTATAGGTGAATTGAAACTGTTAATATTAAGAGTTATTAATGACCAGTAACTGTTAGTACCTGTTATTTTTGCTTTTCTTGTTGTTAGTGGTATTGTGTGAATGTTTTCCTTCATTGGGTTTTGCTGGTGTGGGATTATCTATTGCCTGTATTTTTGTGGGTATAGATAGCTTCCTTGGGTTGGAGTTTTTCTTCTAGTACTTTCTGTAGGGCTGAATTTATACATAGGTATTGTTTAAATCTTGTTTTGTCATCGAATATCCTGTTTTATCCATCTATGGTGATTGAAATCTTTGCAAAGTATAGTAGTCTCAGCTAGCATGCATCGTCTCTTACTGTCTGTAGAACATCTATCCATGACCTTCTGGATTTCATAGTTTCCATTGTGAAGTCAGGTGTAATTCTAATAGGTCTGTCTTTATATGTTACTTGACCTTTTTCCTTTGCAGCTCTTTATGTTCTTTATTGTCTATGTTTTGTGTTTTGGTTATTATGTGGCAAGGGGACTTTTTTTTTTTTTTGATCCAGTCTATTTGGTGTTTTGTAAGCTTCTTGTAGTTTCAGAGGTATGTCCTTCTTTAGGTTGGGAAGGCTTTCTCCTATGATTTTGTTGAATATATTTTTTGTACCTTTAAGCTGGAGTTCTCCTTTTTCTATCTCTGTTATTCTTAGGTTTGGTTTATTCATGGTGTACCAAACTTTTTAGATGTTTTGTTTAACAAAAAATGGATTTAACATTTTCTTTGACCAATGAATCTATTTCCTCTATCATATATTCAACATTTGAGATTCTCTCTTCCATCTCTTATATTCTGTTGGTTATGCTTGTTTCTGTAGTTCCTGATCATTTGCCCATATTTTCCATTTCCAGAATTCCATCTGCTTGTGTTTTCTTTATTGCCTCTATTTCAGTTTTCAAGTCTTGAATTGTTTCCTTCACCTGTTTAACATTTTTTCTTGGCTTTCTTTTTTTTTTTTAAGGGATTTGTTTTTTTGTTTTTTTCATTTTTTTATTTGTCTTTTCCTCCACTTCTTTAAGGGATTTTTTCATTTTTTCTTAAAGGCCTCTATCATTTTCATAAAGTTGTTTCTAAAATTTTTTTTTCTGTTTTGTCTGTGTTTGGACATTCAGGTCTTGCTGATGTAGAACTATTAGTTTCTGGTGATGCCATATTGCTCTTCATGTTTTTGAATGTGTTCTTACACTGTCATCTGCCCCTCTCTTTCTCCAATGAGTGCAGGTAGGGTCTATGCTTCAGGTCATCCCTCCTCCTTCAATTGGTGCAGATAGGGCCTGTGACTTCCTCCAGATGCAGGTGGGCCATGCCTCTGGTGAATGCAGGTAAGGTTCTTAAGCTCTTCCAGGTGGGGCCAAGGGTCTGGTCGATGCAAATGCTGTGAGGGACCATTGGGAGTGTGGGGAGTTCATCCCAGGTCTCTAGGGCTTTGCTGGGTGGAGGAGGGTGCAGGATGTACCAGGGATTAGGGCCTGAAGAGGAGGATCCTCTAGCAGGGAACACTCATCTCTCCAGGTGCATTTGGGGCCTCGGCTCTGGTGGGCACAAATGTCACATGTGATGGTTGGGTGTCTGGAGAGGCTGCTCTCAGTTTTCTGGGGCTTCACTGTGTATGGGTGTGTGCAGCACAGGATGTCTCTCCCAGATCTCCAAGTGTAGGAGGAGCCAAGGCTCTGATGATCTCAGAAGCCTTAGGGGGTCGTTGGGAATGTGGGGAGGCTGCTCCTGAATGCCTGGGACTCTGGTGGGTGTGAGTGGAGCACAGGATGTGCCTTTAGGTACTATGGCTTAGAGAGAAGGGCTCTCTAGCCTGGGAGTCAGATACTCCCCTCTCCTTGTGGAGGCGGGACCAAGACTCTGGTGGTCTATGCTGTGGAGAACTGGGGCTTCAGTGGGTGAGGGGAAGAAATAGGATATGATTCCATGACTATGGCCTAGAGGGTAGTGCCTGTTTGTTTTCTAATGAGAGACAGGAAGGAGGTGGATCCGGATGTGGAGTGGGGGGGGGGCGGGGCTGGGAGGAGTTAAGGCAAACTATAATCAGTATACTTTTTTAAAGGAGTACTATAATCAGGATAAAAGGAAGCTATTTTCAGTACAAAGGGAAAAGGGGTTTCTATTTTTTTCTTTTTAAGACACAAATAATTCCTAAGTAGAATTTCCTTAAAAGACTTAGGGCTTAAACGGAATTAAATAAAGCTCTTAATGTCTATTTTAATGTTCTGTACTAACCAGAATTGCAATGTCATCTCTCTTAGTCTTGTTTATATTTTATTTAAATTTTTATAAACTATTTATAGGCTAAAAGAGCAATCCTATCTAATGTCCTTTAGCTAACATATTTTCCCTGAATATTTATATCAACCATATTTAATTCCCTGTTCATTTCACTACTGTATGTATTCAGCTTTTACAGGTGAGATTAGCAGTCTTAACAATCGTCACTTTATTTTATCTTTATTTTTATAATAAATAGACAGAAAGATAAGGTATTGACATGTAGACAAATAAGAAAAAAGTGGCACTTTGAGCTAGCCCTGGACTGCTCAACTGCTTGCCAGGATGGTGTTACTGACATGGGAGTGTGGGGTAGATATGATCATGTAATCACTATGCCATTAAACATGGTGAGTTTCTGGATGCCAGGCAAGGCTCTGAGGTAAACATCAAGACTTCCAAAACCAGAGCTCTACTCTGAAGTTGCAAAGTGGACCTGGGCTGGAAGGTGAGGCCAGATTTTGTAACACTGTGTTTCCATTTCCATTCCCCATTTATTAAGCTTAAAAGCAATTCTCTAATTACTTTTATTTGACTTTTTAAATTAGGACAGATATATCTTTGCTCAGTTCAAATAGCCTTCTATTAAATTTTTTTACCTTACAGAATTTTACACACATGAATACAATTAGTTTGAATGGTATGGTGAATCACTGTGTGACATTATCCAGCTTCCACAAGGATCAACTCTGGGCCAAGGTTTTGTTTATGTCCCTACTGCACACTCCCCCATGCTAAACTGTCCAGAAGTAATTCCTTAACATCACAATATTTCACTCATAGAACTTATAAGCCCTATCATACCACCACCATGTATGAAAATGTTAACTCCTCAATAATTTGTATTAGCTAGTCAGTATTAAATTTCTTTCAATGTCTCAGGAAAAAAAAAGTTTAAGGGATATATTTCGTTATGGTGGGCACAGTATCAGAAGACTAACTATCTGGCCACATTGCATTCATAGTCAGGAGATGGAGAGGAAGGGATGGAGGTCAGAAAGAGTGGGAGGGAGAAAGAAGAGAGACAGAGAAAGACAGGAACACAGAGAGAATGGAAATGAGTGGACAAGAAGCAGGGCTAGACTATAAAACTCCAAGGCCAGGTCCAATAACACACGTCCCCTGCCAGGGCTTTGCAATCTTCCCAAATAGTTCTATGATCTGGAGACCAAGTTTTGAAACACAGAGCCTATGGGGGCATTTCTCATTTAGACCACAACAGATACATAGATTGGCTCTAAATCTCATCTGGACACAGGCCGAAAAGGAGGAAGGAACTGTCCAAAAGAGTGGTCTGGAACTTTCCTCTCATGTCTTTTGGTAAATTGATAGTTTCAAATCTTTCACATCAGTATTTAACACATTTGAGGTTGACTTTCGTATGTGGTAGGAGATAAATCATTCTTCACATGGACATCTGCTTTTCTTAACAGCTTTTTGAAGAGACCCCTTTCTTCTCCTATATTTTTGGCACCTTAATCTAATCAGTTAGGTGTGGATTTATTGCTGGGCTATTTAATCTATTGCATTGTTCTCTATTCTTGCTTTGTACCAGCATAATGAGTATATTGGCTCTGAGAGTCTTGTTGCATACTCTAAAGTCAGAAAGTATAATGCCTGCAGCTTTGTTCTTTATACTTAAGATTGATGTGTTTTGGCTGGGCAGTGGTGGTGCACTCCATTAACCCCAGCTCTGGGGGATGCAGAGAGGCAGGTAATCTCTGTTAATTCAAGGCCAGCCTGGCCTATATAGTGAGTTCCAGGCTCCAGAGCTGCATAGAGAAACCCTGTCTTGATAAAACAAACAGTTTGCTGTTTGTTTGAAATTTTCTGTAAATTGAATCCTTAAAACAATTCAGTTTAGTAGTATTGTTTTAAATTGATAAGACTAAATTTCATATAACATAGTATATTTTCAACAGTACCTAACAAAATGAAACCTTTTCATTGAAAGCATCCGTTCTATTTTTAGCCATTTTTCCCATGTGTACTTTTTGTTTTGTTTTGGGAAAGAGACCTCACTTATGTTGCTCAGGCTACTCTCAGACTTCTGAGTTGAAGTGATCTTTTCACCTCAGCCTCTCAAATGCTAGGAGTACAGACATCTACAGACATGTACCACCATGCCAGACTCTCTCTCTTGCCCCCCTTCTCTCTCTTAACAATATTAAGTGTGTTAAATATATTTTAGTGTAGCTCTTTGTAAATGCTGTTTATATTTTACTCAAATATCCAACAATATAAACAGAATGTATTTAGTCTTTAAAAACGGAAAAAAAGTGAAGTTAACTTTAAAAATGAAAAGCAGATTTCTTTTTAAAACTTGGCTTTGACAAATACACACATTATTCTTTTCCACAATAAAGTACAACCAATAATAGTATTCTGGACATTAGATCTGATGCGACTAAGAATCCAAATTTCTACTATATTTAACATGTGACCTTAAATAAATTGGCAGTGTGTCCTTGGCTTCCTTTGGTAAGTATATAGGTTATATTTAATGACTGGCTTTCTTTTGAAGGAATTTATACTCCACTGCCAACATCGTTATATGCTCCATTGGTCTAACCTCATATTATGCACACACATGCACACACACACACACACTTACCAACACTGTCTAGAAATGCTTCCAGTTGCAAATAACATAACAAATTCCTAAGTATATATGGATTGTCTGCAAGTAAGTGTCTTCTGATTTTGCTTTAGGAAGTCAAAAATTGCAATTCTTTCTCCTTAAGATGCAAGGGACTCCACGATCATAAATTCTTGTTTCCAAAGTTATCTTAGAAGAAAAACACACAGAAAGAAAGGGAGAGGAAGGTGAAAACAGAGAGGAAGAAGAAAGGTAGTAAGAATGGAAGAAGTGGTAAAAGAAAAAAGAGTGGGAGAGGAGAGGGAGGGGAGAGAAAGGTAGAGAGAGGGGGGAGGGAATCCAGAGAGAAAAGTTCCTATTAGTATCATTATTTGAAATCAACCACTTGAAGTTACAAAGGAAGATGGAATTATTGGAAGAGTTCACATAATTTTCTTAGATCAATTAACAACCTGGAAAAATCTTTATTATCCAAGAAAAAGAAAGTGAAATGGTGATTAATAATGTCTGCCACAATACTTTTTCCTGAATTGTAGAAGACAGAAGACCTATTCATTTTACATATCATATGCCACTTAATTTTCTAAATATTGTAAAATGGTTATTTGTAAATATTGTTTGCTTCCTACATCTTATAAATAAGAAGAATAAACCTTAATCACGGTCACACAACTGGACATATGACCGCGACCGGGAATTAAACTTGAGGCTCCGGTTCTTTCTCCAGTGCCACACCTCTCATGATCTTACCACCTGCACCCTACCAGTGCCTCATCCCACCTGGCTTTGTACGGACTTAATCACACAGTTTCAATCATAATCACCCTGCCAAAAGTCGACGTCATGTGAAACATGTCATCTTTAAACATGTTGAGTGTCTACCACGTATGTAAAGCATAATGATCATTAAAAACACTATTTTAATCCTTACTTCCAATTCCTTCACCCTACTTGCCTCTAAAATGAGGGTTACACGAATCCCTACCTAACAGGTTTTTAAAAAGCAAAGGTGAACTTTGCAATTTTGTTTCAGTTGTAAAATGATTTTCAAACCAAAGACTGCAACTGTACAGAACCCTGGGAGCATTTGGTTCTTGTAAGAGACATCACAGTATTCTTAACTTGTGGACTAAACAAAGACAGACACGGGAGCTGACACTCAGTCACTGAGAACTTAATATGTAATAGGCATTCTTCAAAATTTGTTCAGTACAATAGTGAAAAGGACAGATGAGTTTCCTGACAGTTGAGATTCCATTCTAACCAAGAAGAAAGGCATTATACGTATAAATAAAGTGGGGGCAGTTTAATTAAAATTAGGGATGTGTGAAGAATCCTTGGAAACTTATTGGTTTTACTCTAGCCTTAAAATGCATTTTAACAGGAGTACCTTGCATGAGTGGGGTTCCCCAAAGATGGACTGTGAAATGAAAATCTCAGTGTCAGGCACAGTTATTTCCCTACAAGTTATGGATCAGAGAAACCTTAGAAGCACTCAAAGTAACACAGACTATTGGCAATGCTTTGGGTTGACCACTAAAAATAGATGATCACAGCCTATTGCTACACACCACAAAGCTTCCTTGTGACCTATAATGTAATCAGTCTTGAGCCAACCAGGAAACTCTCCCACTACTATCTAGCTTTCATGGAGTTAGAGGGTGCTGTGGAGTCTTCCAGAGCAGAGAAGACATCAGTGATCTTACTCAGCAGTGGACTCTATATGCTGCTACACTGCCAATCTTCCAGGAACGATGTGTCCATGGATGGAAGAGGGGAATTTCTGTTGTGCAAATAACCAATTAGAGTCAAATCAGATTTAAAGGCTGCTCCACAGGAAGGAATTCATCCCTGATACTGTAAGCACTTGGTCAAACACTCATAGCTTAGAAGGTCATAGGCCTTAGCGAGAAATTTACTACTGTTGTTTTGCCAAGTAGACACATTATCAAATTGTCTTCCAAATATTTGTGTTTATACCCATTGTTTTGCACAACACTCAATCTTAGTCAGAGAAGCTTCTCATTGCAGTGGATAACAGTGAATGTAGAGACTCCCAACTGCTCAAAGTGCTGAAAATTAGCAATTAAATGATCATCCATAGATGGGCCTTGATGGCCAGTAGACAGCCAGGTCATGTGTGGGGAACAGATCTCCAGGTAGGGGCCTTGGGTCTGGATATGGGATATTTATTAATTTTTATAGAACAGAAAATGTTCTGGAGTAAAGGGATTCAGAATGAGTTGATAAGAAAGAGGGACTATATATTGTGTCCAGCATGCAGCAAGAGTTTGATGAATTTTATATTAATGGGGAGGGTAATATAGTCTGCCTTTTAGAACTCACACCAGCAGCCTTGTGTGGACTACAGAGGGCACAGAAGAGAACTACAGAGGTCAGGGAGGTGATTTGGCCGCAGCCAGTAGACACTAAGTAAGGATGAATAGATTCCAAATGGATGGGCACTGGGATACAACTCATGCTCTTATTCTTCCCGTTTCATTGAGTTTGCAACACCCTGGTAACACATCGCTCTCAGGCGTGCTCTCTGCTGAACTGTGGCCACTGTCCTTGAAGCCTTCTCTAATGACTTCCTTACCATGCTGACAACATTCAACCAGCTATGTCGCCTTTCCTTTACCTGAGTGGACGAGGCAGTCCTGACGCAGTCAGTTCACTCAAACAACTTCTGTCAGAGCTCCGCATCCTTCCAGGGGAAATCCAAATCCAGTGTCATATCTTTTTATAGACACAGCCTGTCAGAGGTTTAGCTTTGCATAATTTGCTATAATGAGTTGTAAGTGTCTCCCTTTTCCTCTGAGTTCATGAAATTAGGATAATAGAAGTTAAGAGTCTCCCCCTGAAAGAGCTGTGTTCTGGGGTTAATCAGCGTGTTCCTAATTGGAATTATAAGTGGAGTGAGGAGAAACACATGCTGGTTTTGGAAGCCCTCCCTTGTAAATTTACTGCGTCTGAACGTCCCTTTCTCCTGGAGAAACCATCTTAATTTAATTGCAGGGTGAGCCAATCATCATGTTGTTCTTTACAGTGAAATTTAGGGGAAGACAATTACCTGACCTTTTCCTACTTTGCTCTGTTGTTACCCAAACCCTTCAACTGTGTTTGGTCAATCATCCTCAGAATGTGCTTGGCGTATCAAGGGTAGGCTTCTTAAATTATAGTAGTGGGAAGGAACCAAGTTGTACCAGATGAATTTCTATGCAGATAATTTCAATTTCTATTTTCACCAACTTGAATGGAGATGACTTTATCCACAAGGCACAGGAGAAAACTAGGATTTAGCAGTTGTATGGATAACTGAGCAATAGATGGCTGAGGTTCAAAGCAGTAAATCCTGGGCTCACAGGTCTAAAAATCCTGTTTTAAGGACATTCTGTTTGTGAATATTCAGAGTATTGAAAATGGATCTTCACAGGTAATCAATGTATTTGAACACTTTCGAGTATAATATCTAATGTAAAGATTTAAATGACTTAATTTCTGTGGTGGTTTAAATGAGATATCACCCATGTGTCTCAGGCATTTGGATACTTGGTCCCCAGTTGGCAGTTACTTGGGAAGAATTAGGAGTTGTGGCCTTGCTGGAGGAAGTATGCCACTGGGGGTGACCTTTGAGGTTTCAAAAGACTTATCCCCTTCACAGTGTGTTCTCTGGGTCCCCTTTGTGTTGTTGAGCTCTTGGCTGTCCTTGCTGAGAGGCCTCTGCTCTACCCTCATGGACTCTAAACCTCTGGGAACAAAACACTTTGTAAGTTGCCTTGATTGTGGTGTTTCACCACAGCACTGAAAAGGAACTAATACAATTCAATGAGTGGAAAGAAGTCAGAAAATAGCTGATGGTTTTTAAATCCAGGTAAGTTAACTCTAATCAAAACCCATGTAAACTCTTGACCTTGGTGTTCTAATAAGTCTCAGGCACAGTGGTGAAGCCTGATCCAAATGGCAGTAACAATGAACCTGCAAGCCCCGGTGTGGAGGAAGATGCTTCCTATAGGTACCTGTTGGAATTCTTCCCCAGAATAATTTATGATTATAATAGTATCATAGTCAGAATGATTTACAAAATCTTGGGAAAGTTTTTCTTTGGTTTCAGACTTTAATAACAAAATAAATATCTGACTATTAAAAATGACTAACCACTACTTGAATTTTCTGTATTGCCTTCTGTTAATTAAAGAGATTTAAACACAAGAGGTTGCTGTTCCTCATCAGACTGTATCTGCAACTGCAATGGACTCTACTAATTTGTTTTACCATAGACTTTCCCTATATGGTTTTACTTTTTGAGCCTTAGATCCGATCGCTGGTTTAATACAGTATTGGGGGTGCTCTGAATGCTGCTGAGATGCTCCTGCCCATCCTCTTCCCTATCCCCATGTTCTTGCAAGGCCTTCCCATTTCCACACCATTTGTGCAACTTGTCAACTTCAAAAGCAATAGTCACAATAAACACAGCAATGGTTTTCTGACAGCACAACTCAATCGCTGCACATCCCTACACCATGGACTGCGAGACAACCATCCCAGTTGCCAACTTGGTTTTCATGGGTTTGGAGGGCAGTGGCATTCGTGGAACACTGTGAACCAAGAAGAAAGCTGTTGCTAAGTGCCTCAAATTACTATTTTCGTATGTCTTGACTGCTATAACAAGGAGGAAAATCTTCACAATTTGGAAGGCTTTCTGAAAATTAGCCCCTATGCACCAAACCTTTGATCTTTTGATCAAACTGTCATTCTCTTGAAAAATTCAGTTCTCTTGTGAATTTTCCAGCCTGCTCCCCAAACAATTGGTTACATAAGTTCTGAAAGCCAGACCCGCAGAACTGCCCTGTGTTTTGGAAAGTTCCCTAAATAGACTTAGGTTACGATAGCACCAGCACGCAGTCCGAGGAGCAGAGCCCCGTGTTCCTAACCACCCAGCTCCATTTCTTGTTCTCTTGGCATCTCCTTCTCCTCCCCACTCCCCTTCTTCTTTCAATGTTTCCTCCACACTCACGTTTCCCACCATCACTGCTGGGGCCTTGCCCAGCCTCTGGCTACACCAGCCTTGCTTAGGCAAGGCTACTGCACCTCATCCAAAGACAAAAGAAGCTTCCACATTTAATTAAAACCCGGGAAGACATTAGGTGTTGCTGCCGAGTAAAGTTCTGGGTGTTAGTGTCCTCCAAGGACAACGGTCTCATAATCTTCCAAAACTTCTGCTGTAGGGTGTTTGGAAAGAATGTGTGTTTTTTGTTTTTTACTGTTGTTGTTTCAGATTAAAACTACATAGCACTTCAAGTCAGATAATTAAAAAACAAATCAGTTCATAATTACCTCTTGCTATTTTGTAATTTTCTGGAATATTGATCAAAATGTAACTTTTCATAGTAGGGTTTGCTTTCTAAATAAATCAAATTATTTGTCATTTGGAAGTGAGTAGTGAGCAATGTCAGGAGCAATGTTCTAGGCCTGACATCTGACAATATAAATTAACGCAACACCTTTTATCTGAGGTGTCCCATCATGTTCCTTCTCTTGTTTGTGATAGTCTGTGACATTTCATAATTAGAGTCTCTCATGGAGCATAAAGTAGAAGTAATTAAGGTTAGTAAATAATTTATCTCTAATAAATTTATATTGGCTAGTTAAAAGGCATCTCACTCTTCACAAACAAAGACTATTTGGCAATGGCAATAAAGTTTACAGAGTAGCCAAATATTTTTTAAGTAAGGATTTGCAATGATTGAAACATACCAAAACCCTCTCCCACATGATCTCACCATGGCCAGAGTCCCAGAGGTCTCTACCTCTGAAAGAAGACCTGTGTGAAATCCATAGTCTAAACACATCTGGGTGACTTATTCGGATATATGGGCTCCATCAAAGGCCCTCTTACTCATTTTGGTAAAGCTCCTGAACATAAGATAATTTAACTCCAGGGTTACTAAGACCACTCCCTCCTTTCTGATTCTCCCTCCCACATAACTCTTTTCCTGGGAATAGTTTGTAAAGGGGAAGCAATAGCAATAGCATTTGGAAGATGATATCAAGGAGAAATTGCAAGGAGAATTTGGCTTGGATTCAGTAGGGTCAGGGTCAGATGTGAGGGCAGAAAGTTATTGGTGTCCCCATTTGTAGAGAAATAACACCCAGGATGACTCCCACTGCCATCTATGTGTTCTTCTTAGGTTGTTACACAAAAGCCCAAGACTAGCTGTCCTCGGAACACAGCCATGGGGAGGGAGGAAGAAAGGAGCATGAAATGTGTAAAACCCCATGTCAGTCTGAAGGAAGTCCTTCCAGTCATCAATGTATAAATCTTTTATTTTTCCTCCGCAATCCTCTTTTCACATATCGTCTGCTTGAGATATGGTCTCATCTGACCAGAACTAAATGTAGCAGGTTAAGTAATAAGCAAAATGTGTATTATTTTTTCCAGTTGATGGAAATCACTGTAGACTACAACAATCATCTGAACTCCTGTATTTTGTAGCAGGAACCAGATACAATATTAAACCCAGCAAAGTGTAGCTGTGTCCAAGCTACCATTCTAACTCACCAAAACTAAGAGTGATGAAAAATAAGTTAGGATCAGCTATGCTAAAGAAAAGACTGAAATATCTTCAATTCTTCGTGAAAAACCTCATAAAACATTTTTAATATGAGAAAGCCATCAAAGGATGTTATGATTTTATACTCAATGGGATGTAGACTCATCTTGGAAATAAATCTCTGGGCAGCGTGTAATGAATTCGCTAGATTAGGGATGCCCACCTTAGCTCCCAGACTAAATGAGAAGGAAAAGGCAGCATGTGCACCAGCATCCGTCACTCACTGCTGTCTAACCACAGATGTCACCAGCTGCCTCCAGGTCCTGCCAGCCACCACTTCTGCCCCTTGATAGATGTCTCTCAAAATGTGAGCAGAATTAAATCCTGTCCCCTGAGCTGTTTTCTAGCAGAACATTTTATTACAGGAACGAGACAAGTGACTTAAAGAAAGAGCACACAATCGAAAAGATTGAACAAAATTTTATGGTATCTATGGCACACTTAAATATTGTTTTGGTTTAGCATTGGTCAGATTTTTTTTAGTTGTTATTTAATGAGTTTCTTTTCTCTTAAATCTAAATCTCTAGATTCTTAGGGTGGCGTTCTTAACTCTTGAAGTTATTCAGGCTTTAAGCCTTACTACATTCAATGATTCTCTGTTTCCTAAGCCAATGCCTGACAGAGAGACAGCAGTGATTCATGGATCTTCCACCTCCTCCATACTGTGAGCTTTGCTTCTTCAGCAGGAGAATGAAGAATGGTTTCAGTGGCGTGCAAACACTATGAGCATGTATTTCTTTTTCTCTGAACAGAGTTGAACAGGGCTTCGCTCTCGGCATTTCCAGATGCACTTAAGATGAAATAATAATGTTGAGCCAGTCTCCCTGCTTTAAATTAAGCACTCCAGGAAGAGACATTAAACCTCTCGGACCACCAGAGTGTATCAGTGCTTTAGTACATAGACCATAACCCTCGCTTGTTTAGTAACACCGTAAAGAAAAGGTAAGTTCAGTAAATGAGGCTGCTTTATGACCCATTTAAATAATCTGAAAAGGAAATTAATACTTTTATTACTTTTCATAAGAGGAAAACGTCCTAAAAAATCTGCAAGAGTTCTTTATGTTATACTGCATGCAGAATGGCCCTGTCTAAAAACACAGATCCAGAGGAACAGTGGACGATCAGCGCAAAGAACCATGGCCACACAAGCAAACTGGAAAAACAAAAACAAAAACACGGAAGGCTGGAAACTAATTCCAGAGTCCAGAAAGATGTCTTCTACTGGAGACAAGGAAATAAGGTCCAACTAAACCCTGATTGGAAAAACATGGCTCCATCCTTTGGAAGGAGGCAAATATTTGATGGGTCCTCAAAGGTTGGAAGAGGGTCTGGAGGAGTTTGAAAGGTTTCTAACCCCTACCCCACGTCAGTCACATTGTTGAAAACCCTGTCAATCGCCTTGTAGGGCTCTGAAATTTACTCTCCAAAATCTAAGAAATACAGACAGAATTTGTTTGCCAGAAGAGCAAACTATTTCTCACACGCTTCTCCCTTTCCTCCACAGCAATGGGCTCTTCCCATGCTGGCACCTGACCTGAAAGTTCAACAAAGCATACTCCAGCTTCAGCACTCTGGGCTTGCCTGTCCCTTCCAACAGGGATGCTCTTCCGCTAGGGTTCCACCAAGCCGACTTTCTCCCACTGTCTACATCTCTGTTCAGGGTTCCCTTCTCCCAAAGCCTTCCAAGGCTTTCCTCCTTGTTTCTGTTATCTTTATTATTAACAACTTGAAAGGAAAAATGATTTTTGGCTCTCAGTTTCAGGGGCTTTATTCCATCATGGCCTCCTCTGTTGTTCATGGGTCCATGATTCCAAGAGCATAGGCAAAGGCTACTCCCCTAATGGCAGCCAGAAAACGGAGGAAGGACAGAGAAGGATATTGAGACAAAGCAGGGTCTAAGGACATGTCTCCAGCAATGGACTTCTTCCAGATAGGTCTCCCTCACCTATTAACATTCCCAGAATCTCCAAAAGAGCCAGAGAGATGAGGACCAAGATCTTGATAAGTGAGCATTTTGAGAGTCAAGCTATAACACTCCCTGACCCCATGTCCTCTTTCCCTGTGTTATTCTCATAATATGCAAATTCTTGTTTCTACTAAAGTATGTATACCGCAAGAGCCAGAGTGTCACCGCTGTCTACTGCCATGTCCCTGGTGCCTGATGCTAACAAGCTGGTGTCAATCATCCTCCACTAAGTAGTCAGTTGCACTGATGAGAACGTATTTGTCCATTGTCAGCCCTTCTTTCACTCAATCCAGAGTCACACTTCTTGAATTGTAAGACAGGTTTATCTCTTATCATGGAATGTGATGTTCTTTGCTTTTTGTAGATTTCCTACAGTAGAGAGGGCTTATGGCAAAGATAACTCTCAGGAGAAAGAGAAGGAGGAGGAGAAGTTGAATAACTTTTAAGAATCCTTTCGCCACAGTATTGTTTTCAAAATAGGAATGAAATGCATCTCAAGGCCCGTAGAACCTGCTTATTGAACTATTGCCAAGTACTTATGAATGCACCACAGTACAAAGCAGTGGGAAAACCCCTCTTCCTACCAGTTTCCTTCTTGGTCTTGGCCCTGCTGCTAGCCTCAGGCTAACGATCATGACTTGTCCTAAAAGGCACCTAAACAAACAACCTGGCACCTTTTCTGTCTTTCCAGTCTCCTGCCAGGGCTTTCCGTGAACCCAACACAGCCAGAGTCAGATGGCAAGGGATCTTTTTGCTGTAGTCTATACACGCGAACGTTCCAGAAACATTTATAGCTCTTAATGTAATTTTATTGCTTTGAAGTTTGGTTTCTTAGCATTTCAAGAACAATTTGTCTGGAAGATTGGTTTATATTAGTTTTGGTGACTCTTTTTCTTCTTTTTTGTTAACATAGACAAAATGCAGTGCTTAAGAGGAAGGTTAAATGGGGGAAGAGCTTTCTTTGCTTGTGCATAGTGACTGGATAGAGCCTATCCATCAGCAGGATCCTGCCTGGAGTACTGGCTCCCCCATTCGATGGATGCTTCACACTGGCATGTTTGCCCAGAGGCCACACATATATGTCCTTGTGTGACATGAGGACGGTGTGATGAAGCCAGGGTGAGTAAAGGAACACATGCCATGACGTCTGCCATAGTCTCTCAGATCTTCAGTAAGACCCCCAAACTGACGACGTTTGAGGAAAGCGAAACCCAAGCCTACACCCTAGAAGATGGATACAAGACTAAGCAGAGAACCCCACAGGAAAGAGAGCCATTGAGAATTCAGAGACATTCCAGAAACAACTCCATTGGGGACCACATTAGAGTTTAGACTCAATTGGTTTGACTCTGCATAGAAGAGTAGGACCCTGACTGACGCCTGGAATGTGCCCATACATCTAGAAAGATCTTTATATTTGAAAAACTTCTATTCCATTTTTCTATAATCTTTATATTTAAGAAATTCATGTTGAAATTTAAATTCCTACCGCTGCAATTTCAGCTCAGCCTAGTAGTTGTAGTAATAACCATAATAGTTCCCAGGTATGAACAAAGGAGTCAGACTGTCTGAGGTTGAATCTCAGCCACTCTGCACGAGCTTGGCAAGTTACTTAAATGCTCAGAGTTACAGTTTCTTTGCTCATAAAATGGGACGAAGGTGATTGAGGACTGCTGTGGGCATCCGATGAGTGGATGCATTCAAAAAGATGCAGGAGTCTCTAGCGTTCAGTAAATGCTTAATAATAATTGCATGCAGCATCATCATTACACAGGAAGTGTTGTGCTGTGCAGAATGTCACGTGACAGCACTCATGGCACCCTTAGAATTAACTGTGTCATAAGATCAAGTCAACATTCCAATAGGCCACACCAGTTGGACTCAGTGGGTAGCTCCCAAGCAGAGGAGACATGAAGTGAGGAGGGGAACATGTCAGGGGTATCTGGAGAGAGTAAGAAAGGAGAGTTAGGGTTCCAGGGAGAAATAGAAGGGATGATCTAGGGTACATGTGATCATGTATGAGATTGTTAAATAATAATGAAAAGATACTTTATTTTCTTAAAAAACTAGCTGTGTTGTCATTTCATATATAAAGAAAGTAGAATGAGGATAATTCACAATATATAGCTTATTTTATTTCAGTTTATTTTCCCAACAAAATTATAAATTTATTCTCAAAAAGAAATCTTACTTTCCTGGCACATTTTTTCCTATAGAAGAGCATACTTATGGCTTATGTTTTTTTTTCCTTTGAGTGGTTTGGGTTTTTTTCTCATGGTGTGTTTGCTAATCCTCCAATGACTTTCAAGTTATCTAAATGGTGTTATTTAAAACCACTTCCTTGGCATGTTTGGGGGATGAGTCTCTAATTTGAGGTTAGTATTTAATTCCAGAATAACAGCTTTGATTAAGCTTGTCTTTAAAGAGACAGAATTGTTTGTTGAATAGTCGTGTGTGTGTGTGTGTGTGTGTGTGTGTGTGTGTGTGTGTGTGTGTGTGTATTTCCCATTTCTCACTTACTACTGACTTTAATCTCCGGCTGAATTTTTATTCTTTCCTACCAAGTACTTCTAATTCTTCATTTCACTTCATTCAAAGGTGCCACTGAAATTAAACTCAAGCCAGAGTGCTGTCTTTCTTCTGAGTCTTGATGCATTTTCTTGCCAGCTTCTAAGTCAATCTGTCCCTTTTCACTCAGTAATTCCTTTTCATGTGGTATGAAGTATGCCGGACAGTCTAGAACAAGGGAGAACTACACGATCAGATACATCTTTTATTACCGTGTAGTATTTACTGAAAACTATGTCCTCAACATTATGTCAATCCCACATTAAACCAGTGAGGTCTTCTGGTTTGCTGCAGTTCACAGCCAGGTAGCATGCTTTAAATTCATGATTGCTTACTTGAAATTTGATAAAAGAGCTAATTTTAAGTATCAATAAATGGAATGGCTATTTGAGTGTTGTAGTCACTGCACAATACATATGTGTATATAGATTGTGGGGGGGTTAAAAAATCGTCCTGTTCACACTGAAAATGAACAAACATTACTAGTGAATTAAATCTTTTAAACGAGCTTGACTTATAAAGTTTGCTCTATCTGAATTGGCCTGGAGGTACTGTATAGCATGAAGCAAAGCCACAAGATACATAAGTACTTTTATTTAGCTTTCCAGCATGTTAAGTCAGAAAAGCCCATCTGATGACACTTTCAGTAAATGGTTAAATGATGAAGGGGCACTAGAGCACATTTTGCATGGTGACCACACGCCCCTCCTCAGAACTGGTCATCATCTTGAGTTCTATAACAATATGCTATGTGTCCTAAAGCAAAGCAAAGCCATTCTACAATTCACAAACCCAGAGAACCTAGACAACAAAGAGGATCCTAAGAGAGATATACATGGATCTAATCTACATGGGAAGTAGAAAAAAGACAAGTAGATCTCTTGAGTAAATTGGGAGGATTGGGATCATGGGAGAGGGTAGAAGGGAAGGGGAAAGGAAGGGAGGAAAGCGAAGAAAAATATTTAGCTAAATAAAAACAATTAAAAGTATGCTATGCTTCCAAACCATCTTTCAGAATTCTCCGTCTCTTCCTCCCCTTCTCTTCCTTTTCCTTTCCCCCCTCCTGATCCTCCATCTCTTCCTCCATCTTTCTCAATGAGTAGCATCTAAGATTCGTACCTTTTACCCCAAGGGTAACAAGTAGCCACAGAGGCAAGGTTTCAGAGAGGAGTGCTACTATGTTTGTCCCCAAGTGACTTTTAGGCTGATAAACAGTGGTGCACAAACATGAGTGACAATGAACTCATGTTTCTTGTGACTCTGAGTTCCCCAAAATAAGAAGTTATGCCTTTCTCACCAGTAGATACTGTTGTGTATCTGTGGTTATCAGATTCATAGCAACCTTTTTATTTCTCCATACCGCTCCCCCAGGTGGCCTCACAGAATCATAGATTGTTTTTTTTTTTTAGAGCAGGCCCCCTTCTGCGGATAAGTGAACTAGACCTAGAGAGATAAGGCCCCTTGCCCTATATTCACATGACTTGTGCCAAAGCTGAATCAGGCCCAGCCTTCCGACTACTACTGCCTCTCCCGTCAGATCTCATAGCAATTTTTTTCCACATTGGTCCTTGAGAATCTTGACACTCTGTGATGGTTTAGTATTTTTCTCCCAATCCATGGAGGATGACAGCGTGACCTGGAGATCTGGAGACAGGGATCCATACCCCTCTTCACAGAACAAACCACTTCTTCTTCAGGCCTCATGTCAGTTTGTGGAAGATTAGCTCTGAGAGCTGCTGACCTCCAGCTAGAGCCTCAGAGCTGAGTCCATTAAAATTCATGCTTCGAGTCTGGCAGGTCATGTGGGAGCTGCAGTCATTGGAGTCATCTCTCAGGTCACACGGTGTATTAACCCCTCTACTTCTCAACGCAGTGATGACGACTTGGATAAACAAGCCCAGATGTAATGAATCCTCAGCTCGGGGAGAAGTCTATCTGGAAGAGACATGAGTGATCACTCCCGAAAGTGCCTAATGCAGGGGACTGGTAGAAGGAGCAAATATTGACAGAAACCTGATAATATTTGCCTTTCCCTTGGTAAAGACAGCTCCCAGATGTTCTGTGCACAAAAAGAGCCTGAGAATGAAGTAAGTGGGGAGGGGAGAATTGAGGAAAGGAAAGAGGGAGGAAAGGAAGAGGGAAGGAGAGGGATGAGAGAAAGAGGGAGGGAGGAAGGGAGGGAGGGAGGGAGGGAGGGAGGGAAGAAAAAAGAGGAACAGGAGGAGTAGGGAGAAGAGAAATAAGAAGAAAGGAGGGAGAGAGGGAGACACAGAGAGGAAGAGGGGAAGAGAGAGCTCTTTCACCAAACTGATGCCTGTCAGATAAAAGAGACTGGAGCCATAAATTCCTCGCAGCGTTTCTAATGGGATTTTAATACAGCGTTTGGCCATCATCTTTTTTTCATTCTTTTAATGACATACATGCTCAAAGTATAGCCGTGGAGCCTCTGAACTCTGTATATTTCTGTAATACACAAAGAAAACAGCTGTCACATCCATTTTAAGGGACTTTTAAATCCATTACAGCGCATTCTACAGGTCCAGAATCAGAAGGGAGCATGGCAAACCCTGTCTGTACATTGTCTATGACGGGGTCTGAACTCCATCCAAGGCAGATTTTTTTTTATATTTTTATAAAAAAAAATAATAAAATAAAATACAGGTTTTTTTTAAAGAACATTATATTTTTAAACTGGAAATAATTGTATATTGTATCTTATATGGCATCTGAAAGTGATTTAGTTGAACAATGTGGTTTCTGATTGGTATTTGAATTAGTTCCAGAACATTTTTCGTAATAACCATCATAAAGATCCCAATTATCTGATCCTCTTTCCCCTGTGTCACATGATTTCGGAGGAGGTTTCCAGAGAAAGAGAGACCTGCCTAGGCTGAGGAGCCAGCTCTCAGCGAGAGTGCACCATGGCTGCATGCTAGCCTCCTTGTTATTTGGAGTTGTCCAGGATGCATTTACAGCCCCATAAAGGAGGCCTTGGCATTACCAGAATAATTACTTACTAAAACCAGCCTATAAAACCAAAGGGTTGCCTGAGCTAAAAGGCAAACAGGGGGCTTTTTTTTTCTCCTTCAGTGCTAACATGTAAAGCTAGTAAATTGTATTTAGGTTTCTATAAAATCAGCCCTGGGTGCAAAAAGGATGGCTGATTTACCAGGTGCACAGAAAATCAACTCCCTGGGGCTAGAGAGGAGCTAAAGAAAGTGGCCTTGTTAAATATGAACAGCCCTCCTCTACCAGGAACCCTCATTTGCAGTGTGCAGCTCCGGTGGTGTGTTGACGAAGAGCCAGCCCGTGTGATGCTGGTGTGCCCAACAGAAAGGCAGGACCCAAGACAGTGACCCCAACTCTTCGCAGAGCAGGGACAATGTAATGCTTCTTTCACGGGATCACTGAGATAAAGAAGTAAAATAATCTATGAGAAAAGTTGCAAACAGTACCTGGAATACAACATGATATTGCAATAAACAATAGCTATAATAAACAGCAGTTCTTATTGATGGTTCAGCATATATAATAAATGGTTACCTCTACAAATCCTAAAATATTTCATTATACAAATAGTAGTTTTTATGAACACATATTAACAATTAGAATGATTGTTCCTTTTTATATTTTTATTAGAATCTACTCATTTTATTTTATATCTGCTCTGACTAAATATACATGTATAATTACTATATGAATACCTACCATTGTGGAGCGATTAAACCTATCTAGTTTATCCGTGGATAACATCACATATTTACCCTTCTTATGTGGTTAAGAACATTTAAAATCTATTTATTGCAGTTTTAAATATACACGGTATTAGAATCTTCTTCACCATATCATACATTAGATAACTAAAATTTTTCCTTTCAACTTTTGAATATTTCACTAGCATGTTTCCTTTCTTCAACTCTACCCCAGCCTCCACTCAGTTTTCTGGGTTCATGTTTTTGTGTGATTACAAAGATGAAGCTAGAAGACATTGTGCTAAGTGTAATAAGCCAAACACAGAGAGTGAAATGAGTGGTCTTATTTATATGGGGAATCTAATAAAGAATAAATATCTAGGGGATCTCAAATGTCAACATATATTGTTAATTATTTCAAACAATTTACCTTGTTCGAGTCTTTCAAAGTCTTTTTTAAAGTGTGGGATCTGGAAAGTGGCAGAATTAGAAATAGTCTTGCCACCTTTAACAGACAAACACAATTGATGTGGGATTTCCCTCTGTATACCATGAATACCATTAATGAATAAAGAAACTGCTTTGGACCTGTAGCAGAGCAGAACTTAGGTAGGCAGGGAAAACTAAACTGAATGCTGGGAGAAGGGAGTCAGAATCAGAGGGAAGGCGTGTAGCCAGCCAGAGACAGACGCTGGGAACTTTACCTGGAAAGCCACGGCCTCGTGGCGATACACAGATTAATGGAGATGGGTTAAACTAATATGTAAGAGTTAGCCAATAAGAAACTAGAGCTAATGGGACAAGCAGTGGTTTAATTAATATAGTTTCTGTGTGATTATTTCAGTTCTGGGCAGCCGAGATGAACAAGCAGCCTACTGCTACACGCAGTTATAAAACACAGAATACCAGGTTACACTTGGATGTCAGAGAACCAACCCTATGGTGTGAAATGGACTTCATCTTCCCTTTCTCCAAGACTCATGGTCC
This sequence comes from Microtus ochrogaster, assembly GCF_000317375.1. Taxonomy (NCBI): domain Eukaryota; kingdom Metazoa; phylum Chordata; class Mammalia; order Rodentia; family Cricetidae; genus Microtus; species Microtus ochrogaster. The sequence goes on from NW_004949095.1 coordinate 12,887,791, forward strand.
CCAGCTGGTGGGAAACAGATCATGGGTCTCTGATTATTGGAGTCAATCCACTGATATATTCATAACTGAATGGGCTGTGGAGTTCGTTGTAGAAGTCAGGGCACTTTTGGAGGCAGTGAATCTGAGACCATATCTCTACAGGGTGTATCCTGTCCCTGGTCCCTCAGCTATGTAACAACAACATAGAAAAGTGTCAGTACAGAAGAGAACAGGAACAGGTATAAAGAGCTTGCTTTATAGATATTTGCTCTCATAAGTACCCACTACATAAATGCTGCTGATGACAGTGGCCCAAGTCCTAACACCTTTCATAGAGTCCCTCCTCTTAGAGCCCAACCACCTCAGCATCCCATACTAAGGCTTAAGCTCCCAAAACATGCATAAACTTGTTAAAGATGCACTCTGACCACACCCACCTCTAGCAGGTGGGGAGGGGAGACCTTGTGGGATGCTCTAGCAGAGACAGATTCATGATGATACCTCTCTGTCATCACATAGCTCTCAAGGTTATTATGGGTGTCACCATACCAGTTATCTGGTAGCAAATGGTTAACACATACTACAGCTATCCATGGACCAGGCCTTCAAACGACATAGAATCACTTTAGCTCGCGTTTTGATAACTCAACCCAGTCATGTGGGCATCTTTAACAGTAAAAGAATCTGAGCAATGCAAACCATCTGTTCTCCCATGAACAAGAGGAATGGATTTCAGTATAGAGCTTGCAGTCACTGCCAGAAGCAGGTAGAACCACGCAGTACAAAGGCTCCCAACACTAGCTGAGGGACTGGGCTGCGTCTCAAGATTCATCACAAAGTTTCTTGAAATTGCTTAGTTATTGAAAAGGCATTTAAGTCCCCTACACTAAGTCTCTTCTGTGTGAATTAGTTAATAACAACCTAACATAAAAATAAAAATGGAAGGAAAATAAAGTTTAAAATGAAATGAACCTACTAGAAGGCCCATACAACAGAAAATCAAAAAGCACAGAATGTCTGCATTGTTTTTCTTTCTTTTTTTATCTCTTCTTCTTTATAAAATGAGATCAATAATACCCACGCGTCCTGCCTCTCAGAATTTCATTGTTGTGAGAAGCAAACGACATTGGAATAGTGCACAGTGAGGCGCACCATGACTCATGTGAACAGGGCTCGCCAGTGTTTGAAGTTCCTATAATTGCTTGCTCTAGCTTTTTAAGGAGACGTCCATCAAAGTATTTGCACATAAAATAAGAAACTCCATGTTCAAAAGCTTGCTCATTCTTTTCTTGTTTTTATTGCTACCTAATATAACAGCAAGTGAGTTATTTGCCTCATGTAAAGAGCTAAACAAACACAATATATATAAGCTTATTATTCAGTGTACAGTTTAATTAGAGAGTTGAGAGTTTGCTGTTTGTTTTTACTGGTGTAAAGAGGGAAACTACTTGACTCCCTGGTTGAACATGATCTTCTAATGGCTACTGGATCTTTTTCTTCTCATTAGTTAACCAACGTGCTAAAAATGGTAATGAGTAGCACTTCGTAAATGAGAGGCACCGTTTGATGTAACATGTGTCTGTGTACATATGCTTATGGAACAGGTACCTTCACCACAATCTTATTCAGAGGATCCTTGTATTACCACATCTACTTCATAGGCGTGAAAAGAGAAGAAACACTGGAAAGGGAAGACACTTGTCCAGAGTCACAGAACAGGTAGCTGTGCAGAAGGCAACTTCGGGGACTCTGACTCCAGAGTCAATGCTCTCTTGGCCCACTCTGTTCCTCTTTTCCATGGGCTGATAATGCAGCACACTCTGTTCCTCACAAAACAGTTACAGCTGTGATCATCACACCACTTTCCCTAGAGTTTTCATGGAAAACACTAGGATTAAATTGCTGGAAAGAAAACCACTCATTTGATCTACAGTGATGAAAACGGAGCTAGCTAGATCATCCTGGATGGGTAAGAGAACTTGAAAATTTCTCACCAAACTGCAGTCAGCCTGAGCCTTGCCTAAAAGAGGCAGGACACCATGGCATAGTGTCCTTATCCTATTGATGTGCAGAGAAAAAAGTAAGAAGGCGGTCCTTCCTTTGCATTCCTTTTCCACTTCCTTGTCTGGTTAAAGGGAAAGTATTGCTTGAACTGAATCATAAAAATTGAGTAGATTCCTGAAAGATCATCCCCATTGTCTCAGTGTGTGGGTGTACCCCTCGCGGTCCTGAGTTCCTTGCTCGTGCTCCCCCTCCTTCTGCTCCTGATTTGGACCTTGAGATTTCTGTCCAGTGCTCCAATGTGGGTCTCTGTCTCCTTTCATCGCCTGATGAAGGTTAATATTCAGGAGGATGCCTATAGGTTTGTCTTTGGATTCACCTTCTAATTTAGCTTCTCTAGCCTGGGTCTGAAAAAGCATGGGATAAAACCGGACTTACATAGCAGACAATGAGGACTACTGAGAACTCAAGAACAATGGCAATGGGTTTTTGATCCTACTGCACATACTGGCTTTGGGGGAGCCTAGGCAGTTTGGATGCTCAACTTACTAAACCTGGATGGAGGTGGGCGGTCCTTGGACTTCCCACAGGTCAGGGAACCCTGATTGCTCTTCAAGCTGAGGAGAGGGACTTGATCGGGGGAGGGGGAGGGAAATGGGAGGCGGTGGCGGGGAGGAGGCAGAAATCCTTAATAAATAAATAAATTTAAAAAAAATAAAACATAAAAAAAATTGAGTAGATTCTTGTTGAACTAAAGGGAAAGTGATTCCAAGTAGGGCAAAGGAACAGAGGAAATGGCAGAGCCAAGACAGCATCATATTTAGGGGTAAGGCTATGATTTTATCTTAGGTCTTTCCTTTTGCTTTATTTATTTATTTATTCTTTTTTTTTGGTGTATATGGGAGTTTTGCTTGCATGTAAATCTGTAAAGCATATACATGCCTGGTACATGCAAAGAACAAAAAAAAAGTGTGTGTCGGGGGGGTAAGATCCCGTGGGACTGGAATTACACATGGTTGTAAACTGCCACATGGATCAACCCCAGGTCCTGCAGAAGAACATCCAGCGCTCTCATTCACTAAGAACGTATGTAGAAGATAAAGTGAGAATAAAGACTGGATGAACTGAGGGACAGTTAGCTCAAACTGAGGGTGAATGACAGACAAAAGAGAGGCTTTGGAGAGGCAACAAGGTGAGAGAATTGTGGGAGAAAGGCATTAAGGAAGTCAAGAGAAGAGGAAAATAAGGTAAGGACTGAGAAACCTTCCTATTCAGTAGAGATGTGGGGTCAATTCCTAACTGCAAGAAGTAAAAATAAGGGAATAAAATATGGGTAGATAGGGAAGATGCTGTTAAAAATAAGAACGCAGCCATTTCTCTGTGCTCTGTTCTCAGTATTTATCCAAGACACTGGAAAGAGGCACTTAAGTTATTCATCTTTGGCTCTCAGTCTGCTAGGATATATCAGGATGACAATCCTTTAAATTGGAATTACATTTTGAATTATAGTAATCAATTTCTTAAAGGTTAATTTCAAATTCCCAACCTGAGCAAGACTGTCTAAGGACCTTCTTTGGGGATTCAGTTGTCTATTTTCTAGTGAGAACATATGGATGTCTCCAAAAGCAGACTGCGTGTGTGTCTGGAGAATCAGAAACTTCAGTTGAAATGGATCTTTTCCAAGTGGTAAAAACCCAGGTGATTTCATAATCTGAAGGGAATTTTCATTTATTGTTCTCATTTTCTTCCTGGGTTTACAGTACGTTTACTTCATAATAATCAAGGTGTTATTTACAATGAAATTGTTCAAAAGTAACTCAGTTCTGTAAAATTCCTCTTCTTACTTCTCAAAGTGTTTAGAATTCCATGCCTTGGCAACTTAACACTTCCCTATAGACTTTGCATTATCTAAGACTTTTCACTTAACTCTTGTGATCACAGTAACTTCATTCATCAAACAGCACACTGAACAAGATGTTAAACAAAACTATATTTTTCTACACAAGGACATGACAATCACTTTCTTTGAAAAGCCAGATAATAAACACTTTGGGCTCAATAAACTATATGTCTTTGTTTCAACCATCCACTCTACTATTGTCATAAGAATAGAATCATACATGACATGTAAACAAATGATTAGGGTTGTGCTCCAACAAAACGCTATTTATAAAATCAGACAGTGGGTCACATGTGCTGGAGTTTACCAACCTTTGTTCCAAAGTGTAAAATCAAGATCTTCAACCTAAAAAATCAGGCCTGTTGGAATCATCTGTTGAAAACATCTTTCAAAAGACAAAGTAAAGTGATCAGTTATCGCCAGCCAAGTGGGAATCATAAAATTTAACTTCCATGCTGCAAATGAGAAGAGCAAAGAAATATAACGGCTAGCATTCATCAGTAACCAATCTGGATCCTCAGTAGATAGGTGGAAATTTTTGCTAAAGATCTACTAGAATTTTATAAATCCAGTATGTAAGAATTATTTAATACTATATGCTGAAACCTCCCAAATTTCTTGAAAACCTTCCCATCTGTTCAAAGACAGTGATATATGAATGGAAGGAGAGGAGGAGGAGGAAGATGTGGAAAAAGAGGAGGAAGAGAAGGAGGAAAAGGAGGAGCAGAAAGAGGGGGAGGAGGAGCAGGAGGAACAGGAGGTTCAGGAGGAAGATTAGGACTTATATAACCTTGAGGGATGTGAAAGAGCAGGCAGGGTTCTTAGAAGCAAGGTCACCTCCCTCTGACTTAGGGAACCTCTCCAGCCAGCACAGGCGTTGCCTCCCCATCCACCAGCTGGTGTGAGTGCGTGGTCAGTGTAACTTTTCTTTTAGTTGGATTCAGCTTGCCAGGGTTCTGTAATGACCCTTGGCTATGACTGCTTTGCCCCTGTTTCTACTGATGGTAGAGACCCCTCTGAGGTCTGGCAGTGACTGCCACCAGGCACTGGTTGAATTGGGATGTCTTACATCTTGCTACAGAACCATATTGCCTCCACACAGTGACCCATCACATTTCCTAATGAGACTTTCAGCTCTTTCTACAATCTACACACATGGGAGCCAAGTATACAAATGGTTCCAGAATAATCTGCAGTGGCTCAGGAAAAGACTCCTCCAAGAGGCCTCTATCTGAGCTCACTGCATTATTTGGTTGGTCCAACTGTGACCTGACCTTAAATCTAATGGTTTAAGGCAGGCTCCTTCCAAGACCCAAACAGTGTCTTCCTGGAATTTACTGTTTACCTAATAGCAAATATGGCGAGGAAATATCTGATTTGTACTGATATGAATTTCTCTCCTACCTGCCTCTCTCCTCCTTTTACCTCATCTTTCTCTACAGTCCTTCATCTTTGTTTTCTCTGCTCCATCTCTCAATCTCTAGAGCTAAAAGAGGAGTCAACAGTTCTCTTACCACTTCCAATTGTCCACAGCACTAGCCTAGAGAGAATCATTATCTTCCCTATGTGAACATGCTCCATGCCTTTCAAGCTTAGCTGTTCACATGCTAGAGTGAGCCATGAAAGCATCAGGATAAAGGCTTCTCAACAATGCTTGGCTTGCTCAGGAGCCCACTATTTTGTCCCACATCTATTTTGTGTGTTAGATGGTATTTTATTTTTCCCTGAATTCCTTATGAAACAACCATTATTTTCTGCCAGGTTAATGTATGGGGTACTGTTATTTGGAGCTTTAAGACAAAGACACTATATTCTGAATGATAAGCAGAGGAGCACACCCTTCCAAAACATATCTCTGTCCACTGACTGGACAGAATCAAATGAAGGTGGACTCGGGAAAGGATGGGATAAATGAAGAAGTGGGAGAAGAGTAAGGAGTGGCATGCCAACGGGATGCTGAGTAAAGCACAACATCCCGGATTCAGCCCTGTGCAGAGAAGAGAAGAAACACCACAGACATACACCGCATCCTTGTCTAGTCAAATATTAGAGATGGGGGAGGGGGGAAGGGGCTGGAACATGAATCAGACTGCAGTTCAGGAAACCTCTCTGGAGAGAATTATGAAATAATGAGCTAAGGTAATTCTATATTTTCTAAAGATTAGAACTCAGAGTCATGAGATTTCTTTAATGGTACCAGAAGATAATGAACCTTGTTCAGAAAAAGGTCAGTTTTATTGAGTTGCTTGCCCAGGTGAACCTTGTTGTCATAGAGATGAGACCAAAAAATCCAAGAAAATGCCTCAGGAACTTAGCAACTAAGTAGGATGTTCATATTTAATTAAAAGATGAGTAATGACTGGCAATCAGGAATGTATGCCTATAATTTAAATGCCATCTTTGCTACCTACAAAACATTATGGAAAATCCATAAGTAATTTACCCTTGACTTTGAAGAATTCTGTATGGCTTTAGAAGCATATTTTGTCCCTAATTGTTTTATCCCATGTCTGACCTGAACAGTTCTTCAACATTCACTGACTGGAAAAAGAGCTGGAAGGAGACATCAGCCCTCCAATCTAACCTCACATGACAATACCTCCTCAGAGAGAGATACAAACTTTTTATTTATAGACATGGGAGTCAGAACAATATCAGGCATTTGGAGGATGCAGAATAATGAGTACCATTATTCCTATCTTCAAGGAGATGAAGGTCTAATGGGAAGGAAATAAAATATATGAAATCAACATAAATGCATACAGATGTGCAAAGCAATTATGAGAGAGAGTTTATGGAATCAAGAATTAGACTGATTCGTTGGAGGAAAGTGAGATAAACCTCAAAAGAATGGATAAAGGAAATAGAGATTCAGGGTTTAGGTCATGATTGAAGCTGTCTCAAGGAAAGTCTTGGTTCATGATACTTTATACTTAATCCCACAGCATGCAATCCCATCATCTAAGATGTACCCTCAAGTACCCAAAGTAATTGCAAGGTTATGCGTCATGATCTACTTCCCTAATAAAAGAATTAAATTCAGTATCAGGGAGCTAGATAGACTGTGCTGGCAGATACACATATCTACAGCTATGGTATGGGTAGTATAGAATTTCTCTCTGCAGTCCATAAATATGTCTTTTCCCCTGTTTCCCTTCATCATTGCACAATATACATTCTGACAATGTATATTTGTATACTGTGACAGCTGCAAAAAAATAGGATCCTGTGATCAGGTTCATACAGGGTTTTTTTTTAGCTGTATGCTGCCTGGGTTTTTCTGCTCTGTTTCTTCAGGGTTGAAGGACTCAGGATGTTTATCTACCCTATGTAGAAGACTTGAGATCTTTTCCAAAAGGGGGAGAAAGGTACCAGAGGAAAATCAGAAATCATATCCTATGTCTAAAAGGGAAACCAGATAAAACATTCCGTTAAAAAATGAAAAATATTAATATAGGAGAGTCTAGAAAGAACTTGGAAGGGCTCTGGAATTCTACAGTCTGCTGTAATCATTTGCTGGCCAAAAACCCACCCAGTGATTCTTTATAATATCTTGAAATAAGGAGCGGGAGAGATGCCTACAGGGGCCAAAAACTTTGACTAATAATTCTTGAATCCATCCCCACCGTATTATTCATCTCTGTCAGGGTCAGATTTGGTCACCACATGGCTGGAGGTCTGAGCAAGCCGTTCCCAGTTTTATTTTTACAGTAGTTATGGAGCCCTTTATATTTTCAAGGGCCCTCTTGTCACTTATTACCCACCAGCCCAGACCACCCACCCACATTCCCACACACGCTATGTCCAGACACACCCACAAATACTCGGATCCTTTCAATCTGAAGGAGGCTTGGGATAATCGGAATGCTGTTTGTTCTGGATGACTTTGCTTTACACACTTGGAATTTCCCTCAAATAAATCTGTTTTCCTCTCTGGGAGGTCAGTCTACGGATCTTGGCATTAGGCAAACATTTATAGAGCACCTACTGTGTGTAAGGCAGATGGATGTAGGGGCCAAATGAAACTCACCAGGGAGCCGAGCAACCCGAGCTCCCTCTGTGGAAGACAGGCCCTTGTTTCCGGGAAGCCAGTTTGTGTGTGGGTGTGTGTGGGGGGGGGGGGCAGAGACAGAGAGACAGAGAGATAGAGAGACAGAGACACACAGAGAAACAGAAATACAGAGACAGAAACAGACAGATAAAGATAGAGATCAATAGAGAGAGAGAGACAGAGAGAGAGAGAGACAGGGAGGGAGGATGAGAACGGGGAATCCAAACTGAGACCGTTTTCTCTTCTCATTGGTGCCACCCACAAACACCCAATTTTTGCTTAGTTTTTCCCCTCTAGCTCTCCGTCTTTGGTGGTGTTTCTTTTATTCCCATCTCGAGAAAGTCCCACTGGGTCTCTCACTGTTTCCTGCTTCCTGAACCCTCCAGGAGAGTCCTCGTACACACTCTAAAATGCTCTCATCCTGATTCAGAAACACAGACTTGGATGAAACCTCATTGCTCCACATCCCCCAGCCTGGTGCCTAGGGCTCAGGCACACAGTGAGGGCGCGGCTGCTGGGGAGATTGCCGCTGTGGTGAGGCCCCCAGTCTTCCTCAGCCTTCCAGGCCTCCAGCCCTTAAGATAATTTATGAGGTGTCAGGATATTCTGACCACAAGGTCGGAATAGAATGGTTTTTACACTTCAGCTGCCATGAAAGAGAAACAATTTAATTCTGTTTTCCTCCAGCACTGTCTGTTTTCACAATGAACTGGGGATTTGGGTCACATGGAGATTATTTGTCTAAGCACAGACCAAGACGGCTGCTGAGATTTAAAATGTCTGATTCAGAATCTGGCTTCTTTCTGCTTCCTTCCCAGATAGGAAGAGGGGGCATTTGCAGTTCTTACCACAGCAAAATGGAAACGAACCACATTTCACCCAGGCAGTGGCCGTGTACTAGTGGAGAACCTGGATTCCTAGTGTCTCCTCTTCATCTTCCTCCAGCGTTTAGCTGGAAAGGAGAGGCTTAGTGTACGGTGGTTCTCAATCTGAGGCCTGAACCACTGACCCTGTCACAGCGACCGCTTAAGACCATTGGAAAACAGATATCTACAATACGATTCATAGCAATAGCAAAATTACAGTTATGAAAGAACAATGGAGATATTTTATTGTTGGGGGGTTCACCAAAACATGAGAAACTGTACTGAAGGGTCACAGCGTTGGGAGGGATGAGAACCACTGGGCTAGGGAGTAAGGAGTATAAGTGACCCCGCTTCTGAGCTCAAACAGGCCAGATAGTTCCCACCAAGCTCAGGCACTGAAGCTAAAACAGTGTTTCCCTTGGCTGGGAAGTCTAGCCTGCTGGCTCCTGAGGCGACGGAGAAGAGACGGTCCGCTGAGTAGCCTAAAGCTTTGCCTGCCAGGAAAGCCACTGGAGAAGTCTCGGAGTAGCAGTGCAGCGCCCTACCTCATCCAGCTGCCAAGAAGACAGGCAAGGTCAGTGTCTTTCTCAGGACCCCTCAGCCGGCTCCTAGAGCTGCACTTGGGGAGGTCATCTGTGAGTCAGGATTTGACAATGACTTCACTACAGAACGCTCACCCGGGAAGCTCGCAGGGGAGGGGGGGGGGCTGAATTCTTGTCCTTGAAGCAGCAGACTTCACTGGGATGATTTTGTGCTAAACTTGTCTTTTGGGATTTGACCACATGACAGGCACTGGGAAGATGAACCAGGATTCATTTTGTAAAAATCTTTTCGTTGCAAAGCTACTTGAAAAGACTGTGAGCATATATACTGATAGAGCAGCCTTGGAGTACCTACAAGTGCGAGAGCAAGGGTAATAAGAAGTAAGTGTGGTTCAATGCGGTGAAAGAAGGAGCAACCCTGCATTTAAAAAGGGTGTCTATTAGTACATACAATTAAATAAATACTATAGGGACGTCAGAGCTCACTTGAGGGGTTTTCCTCAGAGGCCTTGAGAATCAAGTTCAAAAAAAACGTTTCTGTCACTACAAATGCTTTTTGCACTCGAACACTTTAAATTAGGAATTTATGTTACTTTTGAAGACTAGTTCTTTATTATTATTATTATTATTATTATTATCATTATAAATTGAGACAGTCTATTATACAGTCTTGCGAAGCTGGGCCTCAGGCTAGAATGGCAGACATGCTGGTTGAGGCATGGAGCTCTTCATAACCCTGCTCCCTGAAGACCCTTTTTAACCCTTGATGGCTTCCTCCTTTCTTCTAACAATCAGGAGGGCACGACCTTACGTGTCTCCTGAGTCATATCTTTCCCTCTGCAAGACTAGTTTTTAATTTACAAAGCCAAAGTAAATCTTAGAGCACTAGAGAGATGTAAGCAGGAAACAAGGCGAATGATTCAAGCTTAGGATACCCATCAGTTCCTCAGAATTCCTCCCCTGAGCTAAGCCACTCCTCAATTAGAGGAATGAATTCTCAGATGCTAAGTGTGATAAATGGTTAATAAATGACCTCTTCTAGCTCTCTTAGTGGTGCTAGTTAAATGCTTGGGGAAGAATTCCTTGCTGTCACCCTGATGGGATGATTGATTTCCCAAGGCCAATTCAGGCCATGGCTGGAACTTTCTGTGATTTAACATCCAGTAAACCTCAGCTTCAAAGCACTCAATCAAACTGCTCTGCTCCTATTTCTTTCTGCACCAGCCAGTTTTCAAAGCTCAGATTCTATGCTCCTTGTCTGGTTTTATGCTGCTTGTCCCAGTGATAACCATTTTTGCGTTTACAGAGAATGTTATTGCTCCAAGCCAGGCAGGTGTATCAGAAGGAACATTACATTGTAGGCCAAACGGACTATGATACACCATGATTTCCTTCTTCACTTGGTAAGAAGTTAAGAGGCATGTGGTCCATGTGACTTTTAATTTCCACCAGGTACAGGAAAAGATTTGAATGAGGCACGTTACCTTAAAATGCCTTACACTGAGGATAGTAATAAAGTATGTAGTTAACACACACGCACATGGCCTTTGGTTCAATCCCTAGCACCAATATATAAAGTTACAGGTCTCTCCAAGTCTATTAAAATGCAGTTGCCATCAGTTACATGTGGGTGGATGGAGATCTATCATGCTTACATCTGACTTTGGGGAGATGTATATATAAACTACCTTCTGCTTGTTTATTCCATAATTCCGGATAACTGGACTGCTGTGGCAAAAACGAGAATTCATTACCAAACCCACAACCAAAACACAAAAACAAAGTTCAGGAAATACATTCTTCCAATGGCATATGTAGAACTACTTTACTGGGAACTAAGCCCTGGGAGTCTTGTTGGATGAAAATGCCACTTCCATAGCCAAGGAATCATCTACTAAGTTGAGGATTCTTTCAGAGGGTTCATCCCTTATTATATAAAAGCTCAATAAATGTGTTTTCCACTTTTCATATTCCATTGTGGGAACCCGAGATATCAAAAGCCTTCTGTCCATGTCAATGGAGAACCATATATTCTCCACTAAAGAACTGAGGAGTGTTGTCATTATAAATTGAGACAGTCTATTATACAATCTTGTGAGGCTTGGCCAGAGATAGTGAGGAAAAAGCAATGAACTTCCAGGACAGTAGCCACCATGAATCCACTCTTCCTTCAGGTGGGAAAACTTAATAGCTTAGTTGCTATTAAGAGAAGCTGTGATAGCCATTCTTGCTTGTCAACTTGACTACATCTGGAACTAGCTGGAATTAAAAAAATGGGGGGCTCATCTATGAAAGATTTTTGCTTAGTTTGAAGTAGGAAGATCCATTTCTAGTCCATATCTTCAAGGTAGAAACGCATGTCTTTAATCTTGATCCTTTGAGCTAGGAAGAGACATGTTTTAGCCCAGATCTTGAGGAGGGAAGACATACCTTCAATATGGGCCACAGCTTCTGCTAGAAGCCTATATAAGGACAGGAAACAAGAAAACTTTAGCTCTGTACTTGCTTGTTTTTGATTTGATGGTGACCTCATTCCTTCATTAGTATCAGAGCCTCCTTCTCCTGGACTCTGGCATCTACTGAAGACCAGTTGAGACATTCAGCCCTGTGATCTGAGCCTCATGAACTCAGTAACTTCTGGATTCTTGGACTTTCCATTCATAAACAAGCCATTGTTGGGTTAACTGGACTATAGCCTGTGAGAGTCATTCTAATAAAGCCCATATATATATATATATATATATATATATATAT